>NW_008710284.1:239050-240525 GCF_000327385.1 Lottia gigantea
TCACTAGCCTGGAATCTCTCCCTAAAAATAACCTTTCAACATATCATTCCTATCACCAGGCCTGTAGATACAGGAGGGCAATGATAACATGGATTGCCCCCCTGTAAAAATCCTGGCAACCAACCAAACAGTGGTGGAGCCAGGTTCATTAACTGCTTCCAATGTTTGACCAATATGTTGTTTGGATTTCAGGTTTCATTTTGCGGTTCAGATTGTTAGTACTTGTTTATTTATTCTAAAAAGAAAAGAAAATAGCCAATCTTACCAATGGGTATGAAGATTGGAGGTTGGAAAACGACCGATGGATTCCTGTTCATTTCCTCGACCAATCCAATACTGTACCACAAGATTTCTCTCCAACCAATCCTTCACTTTATCTAGAGTACATCGAGCATCACTTATTTCCGCTACAGTCTCTAATTCTGATTGGTTGATTACTGCTAACTCCTCCTCTTCTGACTCCTCCTCCTCCTCATCCTATCGAATTAAACGTTACAAATTAAACAAAATTACACATATTTAATGATACACTCTTAGTTTATAATCACTAAAACTAAGTGTTTGATGAAGACACTTATCGCTAGGGGCCTTATGTGATAAAACATATTTTGAGATTAGTGACATCATCAATACCACAGACCTCTGGTGGAAAATTTAATAGCACAATATTGATGATATCAGTGTCCGAAATACACATAAAAAATCAGGAAAACCTCTTTACAATCCTTTAAGAAACTTACGGAGGTATCTGAGAAGTAATAACGTCTTGTGTCAACCCCCTCTAATAAATATTCTCCCCAATTAAACTCTTCTTCTTCACTCTCTATATAATATACAATATTAATCTTCAATAAGTTCACATTTTCAACCCAATTTCCCTCTGTCAGTGAGGCATGTAAGAGGGCTGACATGGAAAAAGCGCCTAGTTGTTCGGATGGGACAATAAACCACGGCCCAGTCTACAGGCTGTACACGTTAAAGATCCCTTGACAGTGTTGAAAATAGAAAAAGAGCAGGCTACTGCCGCTGTCCTGGCAAAATTTCCTTCATTGCACTCGCGTTGCCAGTCTTCATTAGCCCACATGGTGCAGAAAAGTAGGATGTAAAACTCCTTTAATTTCATTGCATTTAAAGTATATTTAGCTATAAACTAACCTTCTGTAACTTGTTTTTTTTCTGTAAAAACTGTTTCTGTAGGACAATCAGAGAGATCTAACAGTACAGACAAGACACTGTAATGTGCATCAGTCTACAAAATATTATCATTCATTAAGTTCAACAAATTATAAAGTGGGTGTCAGTAAACAGACCATGTTTACTCTGTTGGAAACACCTGAAGATACTTTGCCTTTGAGGATTAACTGCTATCAATTGTTTTAGATTTCGGGTTTTGTTTTGCAGTTCGGATTGTTAGTACTTGGTTTACTTATACAATTATTGCTCCAGATTTTGTCATGCTTTGGGCCAGATTTTTG
>NW_008710284.1:294463-449439 GCF_000327385.1 Lottia gigantea
TCTAAGGATCTGGCATGATGCAGGCAACATATCATGTAAACGATCTTTACGCTGGGATGTCCTAGAAACGGTGTTAGAAGTTAAGACCTTAGCACTAAGATCGTTTTGGTAACCCCTAGCCAGGACTCTGGTTCAAAAGGGTCCTTGAGTGTTCAAAGGATCTTGCATGATCCAGGACTTTTTGCTGATAAAGAGGGGCCTTGAGTGAACCAGGAGTTTGGTTGGTAAATAAAGAACCTTGAATGATCCAGTCTCCTTTAGTTCTCAAGTCTTCAGCAGTCATTTATCATTAGTAACTTTTCTTATTTTCAGATGAAACATGCCTAGATGTCGCCCAGGCTGGAGCCACAAAAACAGTGGTATCAATATTACATGATACAATAGAAAATCTGTCTGTACAAGAGTGTAGTTTATGGGCGTTGGCCTGTCTAACTTCTATAGGTGAGTCTAATTTTACCTTCAGTTGAGACTCGTGGAAGCAATGGCTTCACAATTTTGTGTACCTTCAGCAGGATTTGAAGCTATAGTGCCTAATCACCTAACAAACTACATTCTCAGGGTTAGAGTACATTCAAAACAAGAACAGTTGTTTAAAGACGTATGCTTAGGGCAAGGACTTATATATATTGTATATAATACTAGTTAGAAACTCTGAGTTTTTATTTTACAGCCGAGACCTGTGAAGAGGTGATTAATATGGATGCAGATGAAGCTGTTTTAGATTCCTTACAAAGATATCCATTAGAGGAAAACATACAGGAATATGGTGTAAGAATTATATCAAACCTAGCTTCAATAGGTAAGAATATACACAATCTAAATTTCACTAAATCTAGACTCATCTAAAAAGAATAGACCCTATCCCTTGGACCCTCCCCACCACACTGACAACTTTTAGACCAAACCCTACCCTTGAACAATCCCATCCCACCCCATCTCTTGTGTAATGTCCAACCAGCCTGACAACTATTGGACCAAACCCTACCCATGCAATAAAATAAACCAATAGTCTTCCGTTCCTCCCTCCCTCCCTCCCCCACCCTGTCCTGTCCTGTCCTATATATGGTCTAACCAGTCTCTCTATCTGTGTATATTTTAGAGTCAACCAGCAGTGAGATTAACAGTAGAAGAGTTTTAGATATTTTAATGAAGATGTTAACTAACTACTCTAACAGTCTGTGTATCTTGGAACATACCTTTGTTACCATTGGACAAACTGTACTCACTTTTGGTAAGTATCTTTTTGATTTCATTAACCCTAAGGAAGCTGATAAAGACTCATTAACAGATCCCAAAAATAAATGCAAAACAAAACCCTAAATCCAAACAACATAGTGGCAAAACATTGGTAACAGCTAATGAACTTTTCACATGAGGAAGTATATCAATTATAAGTGAGTAAGTATTTCATAATGAAAAGTGGTATCAGGTGTCTAAAAGAGTAAGAATACCCTGCCTGGTGCCACACCCGACAGTAGGCCTATATCAATCATAAGAGAGTAAGTATTTCATAATGAAAAGTGATATCAGGTGTCTAAAAGAGTAAGAATACCCTACCTGGCACCACAATAAAAGACAATAACAAGTTAACAACCCTATAATATATTTTTAGAGGACCAGAAGTATTTATTAGAATCAGGTGGAATCACACAAATCATCAACACCATGGAGAAATTCAATGAACACTCTACTATTCTAGAACATGGCTGTCGCATTATTGGCAACATGGCTGTTTTCGGTGAGTTACAAACATCAATTTTTTTAACAATTAAAAGTAAACTTCCAACATATTTCTAACAAAATCATGATCAGTTTAAAAGCTGACAAAAGTTGACAGAAGCAGTCATCAATCCCTGCAATCTCTTAGCATTTTACTTACTGAAAGCATTTCCTGTGAGCCCCCTTGATGATTTCTTGATCCCTACTAGGCCTTTCCCCCTTTCTAAATCCAGCTGGCAAAGAACAAGCTTCATTTTGTAGGTGTTGAAAACTTTGTCCCTTCTGGAAGGAAAAAATCTACTAATTTGACAATTTATATAGTAAAGTTACAAAGTTACAAGTTTAATTTGTAATTGAATGTTTATAGAGAAATTAAGAAGCAAGGTAGAATGTTACGGAGCCTCTAAAGCAGTGATCAATGCGATGTTGTTATTAGATCAGGTATCAGAGATACAGCTATGTGGGTGTATGGCCCTGATGAACCTCACTGCTAACGGTAAGACTCTTACTAATATATAGTAAGGGTTAAGGTTAGTGATCAATTCAATGATATGATGAACCTCACTGTTAACGGTAAGCTAGATGCATCAGAGATGATGATACTTCCATGATGAAGTTGGTCTTAAAGATCCTGTCTACCTACCAAACCTCTCTTAGTAATTATTTTACAAGGATAACAACTTAGTTTCTGTCTACCGGCTGGTCCTTGACCCAACCTGTTGTCATTGATCTTTCCTAGGTTATCTGTACCTACCCTTATTACAAAAGACCATTATAAAAAATTAATGACACAGGTTTTTTTATCAACTAAAATTTCCCATTATTCCTTTTAAATTTCAGTCCGAACCAACAAATTAAACCTACTGAAACATGGTGGAGTTTCAGCCATTTTGTCGTGTCTGAATAATTTCTCTACAGACTCTGAAATATTACTGACAGCTCTGAAAACTCTGACAAACATCATTAGTCTTGGTAGGGCTATTAATCTTAACTTAAACAGATGTAAAGATAATAAAAATCTGCACAAGCAAGACAATTTCATTAATCAAAATCTTGTCAAAACTATGACAAAATCGAGAGTAAAAGTTCTTTACTTGTAGACTCCTTCAAAGAGAAGTACCATCAGGTGTTTGGAGTTTTCTAAACTTGTAATGTGTATGTGTATTTCAATAATCAGTCAGAAATCTGTGGTTCTTGTAATTCCACTGAAGTCAAGAGCTATATGACATAGCTAATGCCAAGCCCTTCCCCTCTCCATACATGTATTTTGTTTATTTTTCTCTAGAAAATGCCTGTCAAAGTGTTGTTGAAAAAAATGGTGTTCACCTACTCCTGTCACTTGCCAACACAACTAACTTTGAACCAGAAATATATAGTTATATAGCTACAGTTCTTAGTGGTCTCACTAGTTTAAAAGGTAAGAACATTTCTACTTTACTTCTGTTATTAGGAAATTCTTTTAACACAAAAAAAATAAGGGAATATATTACTATATAACTCACCTCTTTAATAACAAATGTTTTAACACAATTTACACGGGTTATCATCAGATAAAATAAAGAGGGTAGTAAAACTCAGAAGGTCATTTTGACTTACAGAGTGTCATGAAGTACCTCTAAAATTAAACCCTGATTTAATTATATTTCAGAACTAGAGTTTGATATACTAGAGAATATAGACACAGCTCTGATAAAAATATTAAACCAGTACCCAGACAGCGCTGATATCACTCTAGCGTTTTGTCAGACCATGGAAAATATTCTAGCCTCAGGTAAAGTAGCCTATATTTCTATCTATAGACTGACACAATATATCGTCTTGTCTATTTTTAGTTAAAAGTTGTTGTGTATTCATACGCTGCATTAACGTTGTCATAGGAGATGACGTCATTACGACGTCAGTACGTCATCAGAGATCACTATGGAAATTTGTAATTCATCAATAAATGAATGTAATTTTTTCACAACGGTTCACTATAGAACATTACAATAAAATGTTAATATTATGACCTGTTGGATATTACCTAGCACTAACTAGATCTCTGATTATCTATATTGAATATTTTATAGAATTGGGAAGAAAGATGTTTATATATGAAGATAGACTCTCATTAATATTAAAATATACAACACAATTTATATACCATAGTCACATACAACAAATAGGCTGTAAAATATTAGCTATTATAGCCATGGGTAAGAACTCTGATCAATTTACCTAGTTTCCCCCATTCACTACTGCATATAGGATGTAAGATATTAGCTATCATAGCCATGGAAAAAATATACCAATCCAAAAAAGTAGGAAACCAATTTCGAAAACAGCAAATGATGTGTAAAATTCTCTGTATTATAAAGCTCTACTCCCTTAATTTTCTCTGATTGACCTTAATCATCAACAGACACCCCCTCCCCCTTCTTTCCACGCCCACCCCACCTCCTCTTTCTGACTAGCTATTTATAATTTCACACAAGGATAACTACCATGTAATAAGACCAGACTGTATTAAATGTCTACTGTCTGTCAGTATTATACATCACGATAATCTAGAACTACAGATTCTAACCTGCGGCGCCATATCTTGTATCCTGGAATCAAACAGTATGTATACCTCAACTCTTAATTCCATTCCTACTTTCATGATGGTGCTTATAATTGTCAATTCAAAGATAAATACATTCTAACCATGGAAGGGTTGCAAATTAGCTGAACTCAATAAGCAAAAAGGTTTTCAGTTTTTTGAAAGCAACCCCCCTCCCCCACTTTGCATTTCGTATTCTCAATTTTTTTTATCGATTCCAGGTGATATGGGTAGGATAGTTGAAGAAGAGAATGGAATCAACCAAATAATGAAAAGTTTAAACCAACACCAGACTGATTCCAGATTACATGTTCTAGCCTTGATGATACTGGCTAATCTATCTTTCTCAGGTATACAGGGGAGGGGCATAGAGTTTTAGGGGGAGGAGGGAGAGGAGGAGGCAGAGGTGATTTTGAATTGCAAGAAAAAAAGTTAAACATTTATGGTTTCTGTATCCAGAATGTTTGTTAGATGCATTAAAATGTATTCAAACTGACTCAAGGGGAGTTTGTTAAACATGGTCTAAGGGAGAAAACTCTATTTTAGAAAAATGACTTTTACTACGGACTACAGTTAATTTCGCATTTTTTACAGCTTATAAGAACTCTGATGAAGTGAGTTATTACCACTCTGTAAATGAATCCTATGTATTATAAATATTCAAATACACATTATAAGCTATGTGGACTCTCTAGAGGAAAATAAAGAAATGAGAGAGGGAAGGGATGAGAGAGAAGAGGGAAAGGGAGAGAAGAAGTTAGTCTGAATAACTAGAAAAATACTTTAAATTTTATCATTAAGAGTGCAAGATACAAGAACTATTTTATAATATTTTCAAATCAGTGAGAAGACATCTCAATCATTCAACTAAATTGAAATTTTCAGCAAAAAAGGAAGACAGCCAAGTTATTTTCGAAATAGTTCTCAAAACAATGACACAGTTTACAGAGAATGTAGAGATACAGAGCTATGCCTGTCATGTTCTCTGGCGTCTGCCATTTTCTTACAGTAAGTAATTCAACAAGATCACACCAATAACTAACATAAAAATGTCCATGTCCAAAATCAATGAGGTAGACATGAAATAAGTCTTATAATCATCATGGATCATCAGCAACCTTCACGATAGTAACGGAATTGCAAGAACTACAGACGTCTTATTAAGAATTTTAATGGTGCAAATTGATTTTATCAGTATCCCTGATACATTAACAAAATATAGGAAAACCTCTTTACAAGCCTTTTAAAGCTTTCAGTGGTAGGACATTCACTTTAAAATGTTACAAAAATTTTTCAGATACTGACCAACTGAGTCGAGTTTTAAATTCAATCAGGAACACTTTAAAAAGACACTCTCATGAGGCGGAGGTTGTAAAAACAGCTGGTAAAGTTTTACACAAGATATCACAAGGTGAGCTAGTAGTTTTAGGTTGTAACATTGCGGTTAAGTTATGCAATGAAAACACAGACACAGATATGTGGGCACAACCTCTCATAGGCCTATTGTGTTGTCCAAGAATGACAGGCCAGTGTCTGTTTGATCAAGTTTTGGTTGTACATTGAGTGTCATTCAATCTAAAACTTGACGGCACTTTTAACAGTAACAGTAATATGTGTATCCATTGGGAAAGGCGCTAAACTCTTTTTCCCTCCCAAGAATACAATGAAGTAAATGCCTCTAGGGGATTCTCTATCTAAACTACTCTAATGATCATCAAATTTGATAAAAACAAAATAAAACAGGCATCATAGTGTGTCTATGTGAGGTCTTGAATCTGACATTACAGCTTTATTTGATAAATTTTTTCCTATTTTCAGATGGCCACCAAGCAGAAGTGGACAATGTTTTAAAATCTCCATCATTACCTCAACTACCAGAGTTTTTTTGGCAATCTGTGAAGAGTGTTTCATGATAATAAAAGGACTGTAAGACCAAGACCATAGTGGCTTGGTCCAGGCACGTTGCCCTAGAAGAATTTATCATATTTTTAAGCGTTTTGGATGAATATTCGATAGCCTATGATTGTCTCAGAGGCAGAGTCTTACTAAATCTTGTAAAAATTTGTTATATTATGGTGTATATACATTATAGAAATATTTATAAATTAAATTATTATTTTAGATTACTACTAAATAGGCTACCAGTACATTATGACATGATTACAAATACCAGATTGTTAGTTTTTGAAGGTTTTTATGTAGCCTAAGCTTATATCATGATTTTTCTATATTATTTTGATTTTATATTGCCGAACTAATGGCACAAGTAGGCCTACATTGTGATATGGTATCAGTACCAGAGTACTAGTTTTTTTAAGGCTTTAGCTCTGTATATATTAAACATAACAGTGATTCGACCACATCTTTCAAGTTTAGATTACCATACTTATTATGGCACTAGTAGGCCTACATTACAATATGGTAATAAAGTGCTTAGTTTTTCTAAGGCTTTAGCTCTGTACATATATTCTAATAAACATAACAGTGCTTCGATTACAACTTTCAAGTTTAGATAGAATATGGTTTAGACAGGTTTCATTGTAAGTTAATGTAAAATAAATTATTGCTTACTTTCATCTGACTTGTGATCTTTATTTCTGGGGTTTCTTCAAATCATCTTCTGATGTTAGAGCCTGGTTAGGGCCTAGGAGTGTTGTGTAACACCACCCCGAACTCATCAAACCCTGGTGTTGGTGCGGCCTGAAAAAAAAGAGCTTATAGAAATGAAACGTGTTTTAGATCTTACTGTCTGCAACTGATTAGGGCAACGCCAGGCAGTGTGCAATGAGGGAAATTCAGACAAGACAGCAGCATAGGCCTATTCTCTTTCGATTTTGAGAGAGTAGATGGTGGAATTTGGAACTGTGTAACTGTAAGAGAGGGAGTGGTCTAGAGAGATGGGTGTGAGGCTAGGACTAGGAGAGCATTCACAGAGCAATAATAAGAACTAGGCCCATTAGCTTTAGCTTGAGCCTAATGGTTGTAGAGGCAATCCATTCACAAAAGAATAGAAAATGCGAGTTGATCCTCACGATCAAAGAACATACGCCCTCCCTACGTGTCGAAATTCTTATTTCTTTGGATCGCCTGTCGATTGACAATGACAGACTGTTGCATTTTGACATTCGTCGCTTCAACCAGCGATCGGCTCATTTCCCCACCTTGACATTTCTAATTCTAGCTATATTTAGAGTCAGAGATGCTTAAAGAAGGCTTTGACGATCTAAAACATGCTTTCATCCCCTAGATTTGGCGATTCTTACCATAAAATCAATCGGTGATCAATCGTCTTGTTTCTACCATTTTTCATAGTGCGTCTGCAAATTTAAGTGCCAAACACGGTCTAAGGGAGAAAACTCTATTTAAGAAAAATGACTTTTACTACGGACCACGTTTAATTTCGCTTTTTTAGCAGTGCTTAGAACTTTGATTAAGTGAGCTATTATCTCTCTGTGGGTGAATCCTATATATTGTAAATGTTCAAATACACATTATCAACTATGTGGACTCTCAAAAGGCATTACCAATGGTTGACAAGTCTTAGTGGGTCCAATCTAAACATGTCTAACAAGCTAGTCAGCTTTCTGTGAGGGAAGATTCTTAAGAGTCCATTTGAAATGAAATGAATGGTGTTGTACGTCCTAATTTTCCGCCAACACCATGCAGTGTGCAATGAGGGTAATATTTCCAGCAGCATTAGCCTCAAGAGTCAATCTCATGAAGGCCAAGGGTCTTTCATAACAATTAAAATCTTACAATCCAAGTAAGAACATTTTAATGGTCTTAAAAATAATAACATGATGAAAAATACACAATAAGCATAATATAATGTCTTCATTTTTACTACATCTCATTTCTATTTCCCCCATCCCCTTCCCCCTTTTTTGATAACTGAATGCACCCACAGGAGACTAATTAGGTTTAATATGCTGGCTGTAACAAGAGCCTTTTGACCATGTAAAATAAATGCCAGAGTAACATTCTTAACTATGTGAACGCTCAAAAGCAGAGATGATATCAATGGTCAGAAACCAGAGCCTTATATCGTTGAAAAATAAATGCGAAATTAACAATTTTAGCTATGTGAACTCTCCAAAAAACTCTCAGTAAATAAGCATTTTAAATTCCAGAACAAGTACTACGACCATTTCGTTGTATGCTTTTCATATTTCTAGTTTTTCGTTCCCACAATGTAAATCAATCAAACATTCCCCACTATCAACAACAGTATGATTTTAATCATTTTTAATTTTTATAAGAAATAAAATAAAGTGAAAGATGAAACAATATTATATTTTAATTCTAAACTGTTTTTCTGAAATAGAAAAAAATACAAATTTATTTTATTTATTGACTAAGCACTCTCATCTCATGCTGCTGACACATGTTTCAGATACACAATCCTCATCAGGACAGCTAGTTTAGGAAATGGGCTTTAATCATATAACCACTGAATAAGTCAAGAGAAAATAATGATATATAAAGATTAATTCTATAAAGTTATAAGAGTTGTAAGAAACCATCCAACCCATATACCGATAAATAATTTGTGATTAATGAAAAGCTAGATTGTATTTAATAATTACCTTTTTGATGCTAAGCCACTAAGAAGTCTATTACCGAACAGGAATGTAGGTACGGCCAGTATTCCCAGCCAACGTAATGTTTGAAACATATTTAACTGTGTCCAGTAACAATAATATAAACCAAATATAGCTGAAATCAAATAACATATATACTTTATTACAATACTAGGATTTTAAACGTTTTCAACGATTTCTGACAGCAATTCTGTTGTATAGTTATGGCGCCAGGTATATCCATGATGAATATATACTCGAATTAACCAAGATCAAAAATTAAGATTATGTTCATGCAATCTACATACAACTGAGCTATCTCAGTCCTAATGAAGTTGGACAAGTAGAGCTTGCTTATTAATATAAATATCAGATAATAAAATCCAATGTTTTAAAATATATATACAGTATATTTACCTGCCAAGCAAACATGGAAGCCAATAGCACTCAATGATACAGGGAAGTTTGATATATTTACACCTAGTTTAATCCACTGAAATAAATCAATATCAAAATAAGATTAAATAGTAAATATACTAGTTTAAAAACAAAGTAATAATTCAACCTAATGGTGAAAACATTTTGAAAATCAGGTCATGTTTTAAAAAGTTTTAAACAAAGGTTACTCTGTTCTATAATTTTTGGACATTGTGGTTGAATACCTAGTTATTTTGTTGTGTCTTCTGCTAGCTCAATCAGTTGAATTTGAAACTTGTTTATGTTAAAGCTAAAACAGATGATGTGACTCACCAGAATAAATAGAATAAGAACTGGAAGTAGAACTAAACCACTGAAGGCAAGGGAAACAACTGCTGGTGGACGTTTTTCAGGTTTATTAAATTGATGCTGAAACATAAAATTAAAACAAATTACAATCAAATTAAGTGTAGCAATCTACTAGCTAGTTGAACACGATAATTTAGATCAATGGTGGCTCACTGCTATCGTGTTGCAATCTATTAGCTAGTTGAACACGATAATTTAGATCAATGGTGGCTCACTGTTATCATGTTACAATCTACTAGCTAGTTGAACACGGTAGTTTATATCAATGGTGGCTCACTGCTATCATGTTACAATCTACTAGCTAGTTGAACACGGTAGTTTATATCAATGGTGGCTCACTGCTATCATGTTACAATCTACTAGCTAGTTGAACACGGTAGTTTATATCAATGGTGGCTCACTGCTATCATGTTACAATCTACTAGCTAGTTGAACACGATAATTTATATCAATGGTGGCTCACTGCTATCATGTTACAATCTACTAGCTAGTTGAACACGGTAGTTTATATCAATGGAGGCTCACTGTTATCATGTCACAATCTGCTAGCTTGTTGGGTACAATAGTTTCTCATAGGCTAATACCAAGCAGGTTTTTAAAGACAACTAACCTGAATTTCAGGTTTTTTACTGTATTGGTTGGTTGAAGGTTTAGTTTTAGCTTGACCTTCTTGAAACGTTAATTTAACATCTGCCTGTAATATACAAATAGACAAACTTAAAATATGTCATTACTTAATATTTCAGGCAGTACGATCTTTAGACATCTGATCTATAAACTAGTCCTGGGCCAGTGCCTTTTGTTGATTAGTAAATTGTTACCTTTTAACCACCCTAATCACTAAAGGAAATGATCTATACTTCCAATCATATTTGGATAAAAAAGAAAGCCTAGCAAGAAATTTCTCGGGAAAACTAAAGCAGAAGAAGAAATCAACTGACCATACTTCCAATAATATTTAGTACAATCTTTTGGAAGCATTTCTGATAAAAACAAGTCAAACAGCAATGGAATTATCAGTACTTACCATGGTCCAAGAGATAGGATTCTCAATAACAGGATCTCCAATGATTAATTCCATACCATACTGTCCTGACTGGAAACCAAAATCTTTTCCTCGAGCTCCCACATCCTGTAATTATAAACAAATAATCCTCAACTTTTATTCAGAGTTTATATTTATATCTTACTGCTTCTTATAAAGATTAATAAATTGACAATACCATGTCTATATTCACTGGAAACATGTTTAAAATACAATACAAGAATCAACATCTATTTTTAACAAGGTTAATAACTTGGGTTCACAGTCAAGGATCCTTTCTATCTTAGCCAAACTTCTTGGCATTAATCTTACAAGATTATCTGCAGGAATAATGACACCTATTCCTCCATCAAGCCGAGAACAAGACAGCAAGCCACAGCTTGAATTAGGATTGAAAGATGAGTTCAATAACTTACCAGTTCAAATTTGTTAAGATTAGAAGAATCACTTTCAGCCACAAATATAATTTCTTGTTTAGTCTTCTGATTGGTGAAACGTACAAATGTCTGAAAAAATCACAGTACAGTACAATATGATTTAGACATGAAATAAATGGAGTTTTACGTCCTACTTTTCTGCACACTATAATATAATTCAGAGCTGGTCAATATGAATAACACATTAAATACAGAATAGAATTTGATATAAGAATAAAACATGGACTAATTTCTGTGTGAAGAATTTGTGTGTGTATAAAAGTAAGATTAAAACATGTCAGATGTGAAGGTGATATATACCTGATGAGCTGACAGAGACTGTGATGTAGTTTTATCTAATAATTTAAATTTCATCACTATCTTCTGGTGGAAATCAGCTTCCAGTACGTTGGCTGATCGTTTGGGATACTGAAGACTGAAATAAAGAAAAAATGATTATTATTTGGATGAAAAAAAAAAAGAACTATTAGGTAACTGTGACATCCCATTTTCTCCATTATTCCAGGATCAATGCCAAGAGGTTTGGCCAAGAATTTGGCTGATACACAAAATTCTTCTAAACCGAAGTAGATATCCTTTGTATGACCAAGGAATCAGCTAGTAGAATCCTTTGTAGATATCTTTCTGAAATCATTACTAAGAGGTTTGGCAAAAGACAAGCTGGTAGAAAGGATCCTCGTGAACCTAAGTTGTGGAACCATTGTCAAAGAACAAGCCGGCAGACAAGATCCTTGAGAGAGACTTGATGGTAAGATTTTTTAAAAAACGTGGGTATTGACTTACTTGGTAGATCTAGGAACACTGGTTTGATCTTTATCAGCAACACCAATCTCTACTCCTTCTAAACTTACAGTAGTTGTTACTTTTATTTTTACCTGGAAAACATAAAAATATACATACAACACACAAAACTCTGAAAGAAGATCCATATGGTGTTTGGATTTTGGATTTTGGGTTTCGCTTGCAGTTCAGATCGTTAGTACTTGGTGAAAAGAAGTGGTGTTTTAACTCCTTCATATCTGCACCTGATTGGACTAATGAAACTGTTTTTAATCTTAGCAATAAGTAATAGCACTGTATGTTAAAGATAATTTGTCAGCACAGAAGACTAGTAATACTCACAATGGCTCCAGTGGTACCAAGAAGTCGTTTATCAGTTTTACTAGGTGTAGCTGATATACTGATCTCGTAAAAACCTTTCGCTGGTTTTGAATCTAACATATTTAATTCAAACAGTGATCTAAACAATATCAAATACAATCAGATAAGTACAAAAAACCTACAGTGTAAAATGAGGATATTAGGTTAAAATTGAAAAGAAAAATCTGAAAACAATACAATGTCCATCATCATCCATCCTACCCTAGATTTAGTTTCTGTTTATAGAATGTGTCACCCTGAAAGAAAAGATTTGGAATGGTACTCACTTGTCTTTGGAATTTTCAGTAAAAGGTTTCTTGTTGAGTACCACAGAACCCTCACCAATATTCTTGGCGTTATCAGCCACGACCTTCAGACTGCCGAGAGAACCTCCCATTAAATTGGTGACCCGCACCTGAACAACTGGCTGAGATTTACTCACGGCTACAGGACTAGCTAGAGTTACAGCTAGCGGTACATGAAACTAAAAATAAAACAGAGTCAGACACGTCAAATATCTCATCTAGCTATTTTAAAATCTAGAAGGATTGCCTAGGGCCTAGGTCTGGGCTAATTGTACATGAAAGTACAGTATATCTGAGAATTTAGACTGAAAGAAACGTCTTCAAACCAATAAAATCAATGAGGTAGATATGAAATGAGTTCAATAGCCATGCTGGATCATTCAAGTCAATAAAATCAATGAGGTAGAGTTCAATAGCTATCCTGATAGTTTGCAATATATTGATTGAAGTAAAAGTTATAACTGTGTATAGTTAAATACCATGATAAAGATGAAATATCAATAAAGATGAATAAATGATTCTACCTTGTTATCTGCCAGAGTTTTAATAGCCGATAAGAAATAAGCCGCAGCTCGAAGTTGATGGATATGTTTACGTGTTAGAAAATAATTAGAAAACTTGATAACTTTATCCTGGAAAAATTAAAATATAAATCTAACAGCAAGTAGGATTAAAAATATATCCTAAACTATAGATATTTTAAAGTGGGTACCGTCAAAACATAAATACAACCAAAAAATGACATTTATATTGATTTATTACATACAGCTGTTTAACATGTGACATGACTGAATAACGCTTTCTACTTTACATCTCATGAATATTCATTTTACTCACAAATACTCATAAATATTCATAACACACGTGAATATTCATATCTTAACAGAGTTTACTTTATTTTATCAAGTCAGGCTTAATTATATTGTAATAATAGCTATAGTCTTCTATTGTTTTAATCAGCTCTATATATCTCAACAGTTCACAAGAAACAGAGTTTTACACCCTACTAATCTGTAGGATGTTATAATAAAACAAGTGTGTACTTACAGCTGAGATTGTAGGAGCTTTGTTTAATTTGGTACCAAGTTTATAAGCAGAATCTATTATAAATGATGTCACGTATAATCCACCTTCAAACTGAAATTAGAATAGAGACGGGGGTATATTATCATTCATTATAAATATCACTCCTTGTCTAGTAGCACATTGTACAACATTTAACTTGACACTGACATGGGCGATAAACTGTAACCCTGAGTCTATCAGGCTGTTCACAGAGCTGTACTCTCTTACCCCATTGGCCACTGCAAAGATTCAATACAATACTCAAAAGTTTTAGAAAAAATCTGCTTTCTCCAATGATTGCTAATAAGATCCCTCAACTGTTAACAATAGAAAAGTAGACAGATACGGCTATACTACTAGTGAAATAGCTCAGTTGGTTACCACTCAATTCTGATAGCCTTTTAGTATTATTCTTGTAATCAAACTGAACGTAACTTACCTGTAAATATTTATCATCTACTTCATCAGCCTGGGCTATAACATCTTCAATATGATCAAAAAACTTAGACCCAGATAATTCAGCTGCTATTTGGAAGGAATAACCATAACTAAAAATAAAAAAATATTAATTTATATATATATACAAAGTCTGTTTAGAAATATTAAAACAGAACCTGAAACATGTTACTCAGAGTTTCACGCTATGCGATCTTAAGTAACCTGACCTATTTTCAGATAAAAACGCTGGTTAGCAGGCTAAAGAATGTATTAATAGAGCAACTGTTTCTTCAAAAACTAACAGCTAATATTATCAAAATACAAATATGATATTCTATACTGATGTTTAAGATTAATAAGAGAAAACTTACCTTAAAGCAGAATCATCTTTTTTTAACGCCTCCTCTAACGTCTGTAAAGTTTTCTTATTGTCAACTGAAATATAACAATCACCACCATCATTATCAGATACAAATTGATATACATTGCTAACTCATCTTTTTATAATCTATTTGATACTCTTCTCCAAGGGTCGCCATCTCTTGGACCCTCTCCCAGGCAACAAGCTGTCATCTGTAGGTTCTTGAGACAGGGTCATGGTTTCTCAGTCTAATAACTCCCTATTTAGTGTGTTTAATAAATCTATAAGTAATTTTTCTCTTTCAAACTTGAAAAATATGACCAGGACGAGTTAAAAGTTGGACCACCTACCTTTCAAGCCTAAATTTTTTAAGGCGAAAACTGCGTGAAATATATTGACAACATCTCCATCAGATTTAATAGCACCTTCTAATAGAGACTGAACATCTCCTACATTTAACTGAAAAATAGAAATATCTCATTTCTTAGTTTAAAATCAAATTTCATAGAATAATCAATGCAACAATCTATAATTTCACAGCATGAATGTTACAAGGATATTATCATAATCACTTAGATTCTCAAATATCTGTTCACAGTACTGGTCTCAATACACATAATACAAAGACGAGTTCATTTAAAACATGGTACAACCTACCTTACAGCCAGTGAGATGTTTAGCAGCAGATGAAGCATGATATAAAGATGCTATACTGGTTTTATCTACATTACTGTTAATATTTTTACAAGCCTCTTGTGCATTAGGTACAGTAGAACCCAATAAACTCAGTCCCAATATACCATAATGAGCATTGGTTACGTCAGTAAACGGATGGGCTGCCTCAAATACTGATTTCAGACGATTTTGATCTAATGTGGTTAAGAATGTGGACGGTGTCAGAGCCTGTCCCACCACTACGACAGCAAATAATAACGTTACTGATAAATCTACAATAACAAAAAATAGAAATATAAGCTAATTATTGATATTAATAACATTGTTACATTTGGTGTGGGGTGTTTTCCACGATTGTCCACTGCAAAGCTTCATTTCTGCTTTCCCCAATGATCACTAACTCTGCACTAAGTTTGATTACATTTGATATGGTTGTTACCTTCATTGTCCACTTCAAGGCTTTGATTAAGCACAAAACTCTTTCATGAAAGTTTTGGGAAGATCTGCTTTATCTAATGATCAATAACCCTTGATTACATTTAATGTGGGATGTGACCCCTATTGCCCACTGCAAAACCTTTGATCAAGCACAAAACTCTTTCAGGAAAGTTTGGAAAGATTAGCAATTGCATGCATCAATGATCACTAACCCAGCACAACGTTTGGTGTCATTTTCTTTTACACTGTGAGCAATCAATCATAGATTTAAGCTGCAAAGAGTTCAAGAGTGAAGCCTAAACTCTACAGATGCCTGTCACAATGGTGATCAAGGTCTATGATAGCTAATTAAGGAATCTGAGCTCGATGTTCAGATCCTCATCCTATTGTTTTGGTTGACATTACACGTGGCAAAATCAACCAATAGAAACTCGACACCGGTTCTCGTCTAACTTAATCGCCACTTTTGCAAAAAATATCCCATGTTCAAGAATCAAAAGTCCAGATCGGGAATATTGGAACCATTTGTGCATAATCTGTACATTTGCAGAGCAATCGGCACCATCTTACATCATTAAAACTTTAAAAACAATCGTTTTTTACTTACGATTCGCCATTTCCAGCGTCTTCATACGAACTTCCGCTTTTGACCGGAAGCAGGTGCTTGGGCAACGTTCGTATTTTGATAATGGGCAACCTTCGACCTATTCAAGCATTTTCTTAATTGGGTTTAATTCGCGGATTTCAAACATTTCGAAAACAGCAGTTTCTCAGACTGTTTGTATTTGGTATTTGTGACGCTTTTCCTACCAAATTTTAATGCAATACAACAATGTTTGCTCAAAAAAGTAATGCATAAAAAGTGAGCTAAAAAGAGTAGGCAGTAGAAACATTCAAGATGGCGATGAACAAGAGAGGAAACGTGAGTATTTACTACGATTTCTCTGTTTTATGTGCTTTATTTTAATAATTTTTGGGTATTTCTTGAAGATTTTATATAGGGAAACCTCTCAGGCAAAATTCATTCCGAAAAATCGCATTTTTATGGAAATAGAGTCTTCACAAATAGGCATCTATATTGGGCAACGCTTGTTTTGTAAACAAACAATGGCCGTGATCCAAATGTCTGCAACTGAACTGATTTCTCAAAGCTTTATGTCTTGTGTCCATTAGACTGGTTAAAGCACAGATTCATTTGATTAAACCCAAAGAATTGTGCCAATGCCTTTTGTTGTTGAATAGACCCTTTAATCACCCTAATCCTCCCCTAAAACCTAATCTTTCAGCCAAATTAATTAATATTTAATTTATAAAGCAGACGTCACTCTGTAATTCTAACAATCTGTTTGTAGGTGAGGCTACCGCCAGAAGTCAACAGAATACTGTATATCAAAAATCTCCCATATAAAATCACTGCAGAAGAAATGTATGATATTTTTGGTAAATATGGAGCCATTAGACAGATCAGAGTGTAAGTTGTTTCAAGATTTTGAAGTTGGTTTTCTCCCTTAATTGGCTTAAATGATATT
Organism: Lottia gigantea; assembly: GCF_000327385.1. Classification (NCBI taxonomy): domain Eukaryota; kingdom Metazoa; phylum Mollusca; class Gastropoda; family Lottiidae; genus Lottia; species Lottia gigantea. Next base: position 311,563 of record NW_008710284.1, read on the forward strand.
TGCATTAAAAGCGAGGCTATAAATGTTGTGCCTAGGGCTGGGTAAAATGATCTAAATAATCGATAATCGGTAGTTTTCCATCGATAATCCATCTCAATTTTGTAATCGATACCCAGCACTACCTCTTAACTTAAACTGGTTGGTCTCTTCTGCATTAAAGCTTTCGTATCAATATCACTGTCTTATTTTCTAGGACAATATTGCTCCAAGGTAGCAAACTCTGTTTTTAGAGCATGTTCTGTATTTTAACAATATACCTGTGTTTTATAGGTATGTGTGTTTATGCTGTAAAGAGCAATATAAATAGGTTATTAATATGACTATTGTTTAAATTTCAGTGGTAATACGCCAGAAACTAAGGGAACAGCGTTTGTGATCTATGAAGATATATTTGATGCTAAAAATGCCTGTGATCATCTGTCAGGTTTTAATGTGTGTAATAGATATTTAGTTGTATTATATTACCAGGCCAATAAGGTAGGTTTCTCTTGGTTTGTGTTGGATAAAGAAAACCTATCAAAGACAAGTTTAGCTCATACGTATTAAAAATATTACAATGTTCATTTCTCTCGATGAAAAAGAAAAATAATCTTATAACCTATTTGAATTTATGGATGTCAAGGTGATTTTTTGTTGTTGTTTTGTCAAGAAAACAAGAAACACTGGTCAAAGAGTGTAAATTGATAATGTCAAAGATTGGCCTGATGAATTTAGAATTAATAAAATTTTGATGCATAGCAATTGGATGTTAAACTCCAGTTATATTATAAATTCATATTTTTATATTTTCAGTCATTTAAGAAAGTGGATACTGATAAAAAGAAACAGGATTTAGATCAGATGAAACAGAAATATGGACTCAGTACTCCAGAAGTTAAATAGATACTATCTATTGGGAGATTTTTATTTGTGTTTGGTTGGATCAAAAAGACTTGTATATAAATATCGTAATTCATAGTGAAAGACATAGTTGTTCTTGAGTTCTAACAGCTTGTATAAAAACAGATCTAAAGATTGCCCCATTTTATAACAAATAGACATCCTCCTTCACTGATTACTTCTGATCTTGGTAACTTTATTGTTATCCAATCTTACAAGATGATCTGTGGATTTTTGCAGTCAATAAATAACCCTCCAATGTCAAAGAATAGTTTCTGGGTAAGGAAAGATGTATTTTGTGAAGAAAGAAAGAACATACGTTTTGAGTAAAATATTTTATATAACAAACATCTTATAAATATACATAAAACAATAAATATCAAAAACAGTAGATTGCTGGTGGATTTCTTAAGTTTTTATCGTAAGGCACTTGTGGATTGTGTTCGGGGTTGTCCATATACACATAGAGGGGGAGGGGGTGGAAATTTCTCTAACTTTGTGTCTTTTTGTATCCCTTTTGTTCCAAGGATATTGCATTTTGAACTCTTCTTGCTGTATTTAAGAGTAGTAGTAAAAGATGACTTTTCTGTACCCAGCGTCACTCCAGAACATGTTGACCTTCACCCCAAAAATATTTAACTTAAGATGTCTGTCGAGGTGGAGCTCTCTACAAGAGACTAGTTTAAATACTTTTTGATCACATGACCACACATCTATCTTTATATCGGGAGATACGATAGTTCTCGGGACGTTTTCCCGACCAGAAACCTTGGTTCCTACATTCTGTTACTATAAACTCGTCCACTTCTACACCGTGAAATACCTCCACCTCCGTTAGACTCAGTCTGGACACGTTTAACGGCACGCTAGGTTTTCTAATGGCTGTTTCTATCTCTGGTTTAATACTGTTAATATCTAACGGACCCCCTAAATAGTTTCTAGTAGCTAGCTCCAGATTCACGGCAGGTAATGCTGGAATGAAAAACACACACGGATGAATGAAGAGAACATCCTCTAAAACATGTAGGGCAAAATGGATAAAGATTAAACCTATAGGGCATTACATTTTTAACATCACTGATATAAGGGGAAATTATGAGCATGTTATGTTCTAGTTTGGAAAGCTAACCCCCGTTTTCAAAGCCAGCTGTCCTGATGAGGATCTCAAAACCATGTCGGGTCTTCCCTAAACTAATATATCATATGCCTACTCTACCCCCATCTAATGATTCATATAGTCTGTATAGCCTGTATATATGTTAAGTTCTGACCTACCTCTCTGACTGAGTAGAAATTGATAAGCTGGTATAACAGATTGAGGGTCTAATATATGTAATTTAACAAATAGTTCATTCATATCCCTGTTATATTCTTCCTCTTTATATTTCCCTTTTATAATTCTCTGTAATACGGTCTTCATCCAACTCGGCTCCATTATAGCAGATACCAACTTCTCTGCCCATATATGACTGAAAACACATAGCAATGTACTGTAATGATATTACATATTTAATTGTACACAAACTAGATGTTTGAATTCATGTCTGAAAAGTGATACAGACAGCTCAAATTGATGAAATTTAACAAGTAAAACCACAGTTTCACAGTTTCGACTACAGATCACAGGTAAATATTTACAGTATTAAATGAATTTCTGTTCCTTAAACATTCTTCAGTCTTACCTTTCATCGTCGAGATAATCGTCTATTGAGATGCCAGTTTTCTCGTCTTTAACTGTGTAGGGATAAACTAGAGTGTACAGTGCGAAACCTGGAATAGAATTTTCATTGTTATTAAACTATTGCCAAACGATACCCATTAAAATTCTATCAAATCATGAGCAGGAACGTAAAACTCGCAGATTTCCATTTGCCATCTGTCTATCGCTCTCTCTGATACTCAACCACAAAACCCCCACCCCCTCCTCATTCCGACGATTACTTACCTAATTTCTTCCACTGTAGACCATAATAAATCTCTCTAAGACAATCTTCTGTCGCGGTTTTATTGATAGTCGTATGGAAACCGTATTCATCTTTAATTTTAGATATAGTCTGACACACATAGGCCGTGGAGAACTTGGTCAGGGGAAACGTCCCAACACTGGCACGGTCTTTATAAGTTCCCGGAGTAGCCAGGGGAAAAAACACTTCGTGGAATCGTGGCTGCATTCTGATTAAATTGATAAGTAGGTTTCTACAGGCGTTGGAGGCGATATCTTCGTCTTTCTTATATGGTGATAGCCTTTGAAGGATTTCCAACGTTCTTTTGTCTCCCATTTTGTTAAAATCAGATTTAATTCTGGCAGAAAAACGTACACACAAGCACACTTAGGTTAAAAGATTTTGGTGAACATCTTTGAAGTCAGGAATGGTTTAAAACGCTTTCAACAAACTCCGTATTTAAAAGAGTACAGTCTGTCACTAAAGCAACACACGTAACTTCGAGTTGAAGCCTCTGACTCACATTGACTCCATTTAACATCAGTAAAATTCCATTCAAACACGGAAAAAGGTTGAAATGTGTTCTTCTAGATCTCCGTAACAATGCAATTGAAATATCGTGGAATCCCTGCAATATAAAACATGACTGTGGACTTAATAACTCACCCTAATATATGCAGAAAAGCGTTGCTTTTAGACAGGTATATCTAGCTATCATTCCGAACCTCGGAGTCTTTATTATCTTAGCCTATAGCACAAAGTAAAACCCCTTTAGATTCTTAAGACTGTGAGATTTGAACCTCTTACAGCTACGTCCATTTCGTCTACGTTTACGCTGACGACATGGGCTGGCCGTCAATATAAAAGAAAGTATCGGGTATCCATGTATCCAAATATTAAAACACCCCCCCCCCCCTCTTTCCATTCTTAAGATGCGTCTTACCGTACCAGCTGTAATTAATTATTGAGAATGAATGAAATATTTCTGACCATTCCCATCTTAATATACCCCTCTCTCTGTCCAGTCAGATCGACGTGGGCTTGTCGTCATTGTAACAGAAAGTGGTAAATATCATTATACTATACGAGATAATAATAATTATATGCCAATTGTTTCCACTGTTAAATGTCAAGTCTCCTATTATAGTTGCAATTATATTATTAACCTCCGTTTCACTTGTACAGGAGTGGTGTGTGCGTGTGTGTGTGTGAAGGGGGGGGGGGGGGGGGTGCCTCATGTAGACATAGATCTACATAGGTGGAATTGTAACAACGCCCTTTGAACCTTTGATACTACTTAAATATAAATGTTATATAATCAGCTTACTGAGTTATCTTAGCTTAATTCCATATGGTCATATTCAATTAACCACTTCTACGACAGCCGGATTCCTGCTTTCAGAATTCGGTCAAAGGTCAATCCTGAAGCCAAAGTTCCCCATAAAAACTACATTATGCCTACCTTTATTGTTGAACTCGTTCCGTGTTTATATCTGTATCCAAAAACACCGTAACAGTGTCACGGTTTGAATGAATATATAAAATATGTATGTAATAACGACCCACTTAAATAGGTGATTATTTAAAGGCCCTATCACACTGGCTAGATCAACAGCTTGTTTTGTCAAATCGTCAAGATTAGGCCTACTTATTCTTTTACTATGGAGTCTTTTCGCAGGGTCTTAAGTAGAAACATACCTTTGTTACGGTACTCTACGAAACGCTGCCTTTGGTGATGAAATAAAACGGCCACACGTCAAGGTCCAACAATATTATTTGAATGCCTGAAAGTTCCTTGATAATATTTGGCTGATCCAAATGGCGTTTAGTATGAATTAAGTTTAGCTCGCAAAGATAGGAATTCCATTAAATTCAATTATCACAGTGTAATCCATGTATATACAAAATCGTCCTGTGTAGTAGGGCCTTTACCCAGCTGGCGAACGGTTAAAAAAATAAATGGTTTACACTCGGTGAATTGAAACTAATAGCGGTCCGTCTTCTCGCTTCATGGATCAGAATATTGTCACAAGATTGCTTAACCCCAACTTAATCCGGTTTCTGTGGAAACCGAGAACAGTTAAGCGTATTAGCGTTATAATTGGATGATTGGTTAAGTCTAATGAAGATCTCAATTGGATTAGTTAATGTAATCAAGATCTGTCACAGCAGTACTAATTCAAACCCATTGCACTAAATGACCACCCTCCCGTCGACAATTTTGAGGCCCTGTCCTATTGATTGTCAGACACTTCAATGTGCGATGAAGGGCTTATCTTGCCGACTTGACACTGTGTACGCTGAAAGGTTCATCTTGCCAACTTGACACTTGAGTGTGCGGTGAAAGACTTTTTTTTTAATAAATTGACATTTCAGTTTGCGGTGAAAGGCCCATTTTGTCTGCAGGGGGAGTGCTCTGTCCGGTTTGACACTAAGTACAGTGTGTGAGGAAGGGTCATTTCTCTGATTTGACAATACAGTGTGCGGGGGAAAGGCCCTTGTCGACAGTATGCAGGGAAGGGCCAATATTAACTTCAATGTGCGGGTACGCCGTTATACCAACTTGACACTTCAGTGTGCGGGGATAGGCTTCTCTCGTCGACTTGATACTTCAATGTATATTGCCACTTCAGTGTGCAGGGAGAGGCTTATCTTGCCGGCTGGACACTTCAGTGTGCGACTTGTCAGTTGAATGTGTGGGGGAGGTGTTTGTGGATATTTGCAGAGAAGGGAATTAAAAACAAAATATTTTTTTAATGATTTATTTTCCAGGCAGAATTATACCATCATACTGAAATAAAGAAAAAAAAACAATTTAGAAATTGGCTAGGAAAGGGAAATAAACTTTATGTCAAAGGTTGGTCCGTTTCAATCTTTTTTGAAAATTGTTCAGTTGTCTATCTCCTCAGTTCAGTCCTCAATTTCAATAGATTCCTTTTCAGAAGAATGAGCATGCCCTTCCTGTGTCCTTTTTGAATGTCCGATATAAATTCTGGAAATGTGCTCTGGTAAACAGTCTAACAATCATTAGTATACACTAATGCCATGAATAACGCTCTGCAGACTGAGAGATACCCTACCTTCTGTTGAAACCATTTCATGGCTTCATCCTTGGTAATTCTGTGTTTAATACCAATTCTATTTTTACATCTTCGTCTTTTAGATACATTGTATCCTAAAATTAACAGATACTAATTAAATACAAGATTTCACTGAGGTTTAGCTTATGAAGTTTATTTAGCGACTATTAGAGAATTTGTCAATAGTTAAAATAGATCAACCACAAAGGCTGACTGTCAAGTCCTCTGATTGGCTGTATTCGCAAGACCACGGTCCAATCAAATTCAAATGGCTACCTGTACAAACTTCTGTGATACAAGAAAGGTGGCTATTGCAGTCAAGGTATAAGAAAAACGTAAAAAAGATATGACTTACCAGCTCTGCCCAGGACTATGTAGAAATGCATACCATAGATACCGATGCTTGGGTCGTATTTGATTCCCAAATCAATGTGTTCCTGGATACCAAAACCAAAACTGCCAGAGTTGGAGAAGTTTCTGGTTTTCAATTCATATTCAATGACCTGAAACAGAGTTGACATAAATTATTGTGACCTACTCGGGTTTCTGTTTTACAATCTATACAGTGTAAATAATTAATTTCAATAAGACCGAGGGGGTGGGTGTCATTAGCTAAGCAGGGCATGCTCACTTCTCGGATAACTCAATGCAATTTGGAGTGTACACGTATACAATTTGAGAAGTGTATTCTGAAACAGCTGAAGCCATACTTTGCCTGCTTTAAACACAACATTACGAAATCTAGGGCACATAAAGGATTTCCAAGTCGTCAAGTACAGTGGTGTTTGATATGACATCATTAAAAATTTGAAAAGTGAAGGTATTTACCTTTAATCCTCTTTCTAAGATTTCTTCTGCTTTAGGGCCTCTGACTGTAGCATATACAGCAATTTTCTCATTACGTCGGATACCAAACGCACGGATTGTGTAACGAGCTGAAAGGAAACAATTTTATTAGAACTGGCATACCCTGTCTGGCACCACACCCGTCATAGCTGCTTAACATACACAACAAACCACAAATTGGAATGTACTAACAAAACATACCTTTAGCAAAGACAGGTGGCTGTCCTGTGAGGGCTTCCAAGACTTTACCAGCTCTAGTTAATCTATCACCAGATTCACCAACACAAATATTTAAACATAATTTAGCAATCTTCAATTCTCTCATTTGATTATTCTTCTTGTCTTTCTTTTCTACCTTCTCTTTGCCTTTCTTTCCAGAGGCTGCTGGCTTCTTCAATGGGTTAGCTTTCGCCTTGGGCTACAAGCATATATTAAATCATTAACTAAAAATGGGGAATGGGGGTAGCCTAATATTGTTATGATCGTGTCGGCGACTGCCAAACTTGCATTATTTCTACATATCACAACGATCAAGAAGTACATGCACGATCCCCGTGATTCATGCGATTGTTTACTTTTGGTTACGTTCGGTTCAGTAATGGAAGATCAAAAAACTAATTTAATTTTGTACACTACCTAACCAACGTGGATACCACTAGCTTGCATTTCGTCATTCAGTGTAAAACAAAACATAGTGAACTTTAGACGATCTAGGCTTCAGATGGCTCAAAAAGTTAGTTTATGTGACGGGGGAATGGATGTAGCATATTTCTAAATTGCTTAATTTTCTAAATTTATTGAATTTGGGGTAGGATGGGCATGGATTTAGTGAATTTGTTATTAAAATGTCGTACCCCCATGATAGCTGATATTAAAAAGGAACCGGAAATAGAAAAGTATTCAGACATGCGCGATCCGACAAATCGTACTGTCGTCAAATCGACCATATTTGACCAAATCGTACGACTGTCATTTAGGACAGACAATACCAAATCTTTTTTGCGTGGAATGGTTTCAATTTTATTGCATTCCTTGAAATCCGTCGCTTATGATGTAGTAGATCTTGGCTTAGTTTTCATACCCCGAAATTAGAAAACCTTTTGGGTCTAAGCTGTGGTCTAGTTCCACATAAAGTAGGGGGGCACGTATGGAAGAGGGAGGAAAAGAAGGGGTTTAATGGAAGATTACAGAGACAGGATTTTGCACTTATGAGTAATTTCTGTTATCAAATGTATACTTTGACCACTGTCGTAGGCCTACATTATTTTATCAGATATAGTCCCAATCAGATCAGATAAATACTGATAATTCAATTTTCTAATTTTTATCATTTTCTTACCAAACTTAGTCTTCCGGCCTTCGTCTCTTTATTTCGTTCGGGGTGGTGAAGTGGAATTCACCCGAGACTTCAAAATGTCGGCCATTTCGTATATAGAACATATTCTCGTGGCCATTATGGTGGTTGTTTTGGTCAACATCTTCGTCAACAAGGGAAAAGATGCGTTTTTAAAGGCCATTGTCGTCGTGTTGAAAAATTTACCAGGAATGGCGACGGTTATTGAAAAGGTTTTGAAGAATGAAGCTACTAATTTTATGAAACAAGTCAACCTGGCTCCTAAAAAAGGAGAGAAGAAGGCTCCAAGAGTTGTCATTCCTGATACTGGTGAGTTGATTTCTTAGATATTCCACAAGATGAACTTGTATGTTACTATTCTGATCAAAGAATACTTCCATGCAAACCTGCGCTGCACACCGAAGCAATAAGTCCACAGTTAACATACACTGATCTTGGTAACGTATTTTAAAATCTGTTTTAAGGTATACCATACGATGAAATCAGAAAAGAACTGGACGTTCTACAGTCAGAAGAAAACAAGCTAGAAGATGGGAATATTTTCGCCTACATGTATACTCTACAAGATGGTCATTTCGAAATACAGAAGGAATGTTTCGACAGATTTGAACGTAAGTATAACGGTTTGTTCACGCTATGAAATGTTTTGCTAACAGAACACACGGAGAGATCATTGTAAAGGAATAACACGGGCTACTGGATTGTGGGGGCTTCAAAGGTATATAATAATAGAACCATTTAATTTCACTTCATATGATAATATTTCAGAGGCCAGTGGTTATTCTGTGGACCACGATGCATTGGTTAAAGAGGCTCATCACGCCTTTCTACACGAAAATGCTTTAAATCCTATGATTTTCCCCAGTTTGAGGTAGGTAGGGCGTTATTTGTCATCAACGTATAGACGTATAGAAGTATAGACGTCTTCTGTCTTGAGCATTGATGTTTTGATTATATAGATATATGTCGGTGTTTCCACTAACATGCTCAGGGGCTAGTACATCGAGGGCAAAACCCAGAACAAAGCCTGCCTCCCCCCCCCCCCCATTCAAATTACTAATCATTTACATGGAGAAAGTATAGCCTGTGAGCCCCACTTGACATTTCTGTTGCCCCTACTCGATTCCTCACATAATGATCCATAGAAACACCTCTAGTCTGTATATCTGTTATCTATTTTACAGGAAAATGGAGACTGAGATTCTCAGTATGTCGGCTGATATGTTAAACGGAGATGAAGAAGCGTGTGGATTCCTTACCTCTGGTGGTACAGAGAGTGTTCTAATGGCCGTCAAAACATACAGAGATAGAGCTCAAAAACTATTTCCTCACATCAAAAATCCAGAAATCGTAAGTAAAAACTTATCTCATATCCAAACAATTTTCTTAATACATATTTATATAATTACACTGTTGCTATGTAAATTGCTGAAACGTTGTGTACGAGGCGTAGCCTACAATTTACCAAACAGGAGTAGTAGTATTGAACAATAAACTAATAAAACTGTTGCTATGTAAATTTCTGAAACGTTATGTACAGGGACTAGTAAAAATTGTATTAATTACAGAGCAAATGTCTATATATTTCAGATAGCCCCGATAACAGTACATCCGGTTATAGAGAAGGCAGCACATTATTTTGGATTGAGCATCACAAGAACACCAATAGGTCCTGATTTTAGAGCCAACGTCAAGGCCATGGAGAGGGTATGTTTTGGGCACTGGGATAACTATTTAGCTTCTAGGTCCACCAGATTTGATAAACGACCATCAATGAATATACAAGGATAACAACTTGGGTTTTAGAATCTTATTGATCCTGTCTATACCCACTGGTCCTTGGTCAAAGGTGGCTTGCAATGATTATAACAACTGGTCGAGGGATCTCAATTTTGTATCCAACCAAGTCCACAAGTTATCTAGACTGAAACCAATCTTCTTTTCCAGGCCATAACCTCGAACACAATCTTACTGGTAGGGTCGGCTCCTCAGTTCTGTCATGGTATCGTTGACGATATAGAAGCTATGTCTGATCTTGCCTTGCAGACAGGTCTACCTCTTCATGTTGACGCCTGTTTCGGGGGTTTTATGCTTCCATGGTAAGTATTAATGCCACTGTCTCATTGCTCACTGCATGCATTATGATTATAGTCAATCGCATACCCAAATTCTGGACTCTTGTCGTGTTCGCTTATCTTTACACCAAGCTTTAGATGTAATGGCGGACCAGTTAAAAGCAAGAATACGTCACCCGCATACGTCATAACCATTTATTATGTATTCTAGGGTAGAAAAACTAGGATATGAAGTGCCCAAATGGGATTTCAGGTGTCCAGGAGTAACATCCATATCTGCTGATATTCACAAATATGGTTACACCGTTAAGGTAAGAGGCCTCTATTTCTAATTACATCGATCGATAAATAAACCAAGTAATAACGATCCGAAATCCAAAACATATTGGTAGCAGCTAATGAACTTTTCACATACTCAGAGAGTTCACAAACAAACCCAATTTGAATTTCAGGGTTCAAGTGTGGTGGTTTATCGAAACGCCGAGTTGAGAAAATACCAGATATTTGTGTATGCCGAGTGGCCTGGAGGATTATATGGTTCTCCTAGTATGGCTGGAACTAGAGGAGGTAGGTCATCACCAGTTTCGCCATCGGCATCTTTCTTCTCTAACACTCCGACTCGGCTCCCCTTTTGGATTTTACAGGGCACTAGTCTTGGTAGGGGTCAGAGCCTCCCCCTGGAAAATTGTCTAATCTAGGATGGCAGAGAATACATAATTTTAGGCTACATATTTAATACTAGTGATGTGATTTGCATTACAGGGGGTAATATAGCGGCGTCGTGGGTTTGTATGAGATCTCTAGGTAAAGATGGATATATGAGGAAAGCTAAAGAACTGATGGATATCACCAACAAGCTGAAAGATGGTATCAATAACATAGATGTAAGTATAGTATAGCCTCGTGGGGTGGGTCGTTCCTATGAATCATTAGGTTAACCGGACTGGGGAGGGGGGAGGGGCAAAGCCAGGTTATCGTCAATTCTGCAGCTGTAGCAGTTGCTGTATGATGAAGTAGGATAGCTCAGTTGATATTAATGTTCCCACTCAATGCTTCGAAATATCTGACTCCATGAACAGTCTTGTTTTCTTTCCAGGGATTGTGTATCCTTGGTAACCCATCTATGACAGGATTCTCCATTGGTTCCAATAACCCGGATGTTGATATCTTGGCTGTAGCAGACGCCATGGAAAAGAAAGGTTGGTGAATCAGTTCTATCTTGGTTACTATAAGCATTTCGTATTGAAAATAGGCCAAGGACAAGCTGGCAGATAGGACCCTATTGAACCTAAGTTATTATCCTTGTCAAATCGTTACCAAGATCAGGGCCAAACAAAGGTCAATATAAGTTGTTATCCGTGTAAATAATTGGATATTTCTTTCTCTATTTTCTTTAATCAAAAGTTTGTTTGTGTTTTTAAGGTTGGAAAATTGAAAGACAACAGAATCCGTTCTGTTTACACTGTTCCATCTTACCTCATCACGCACCTGTCACCGATAAACTACTGGACGATTTGAAAAACAGCACTGACGAGTGTAGGGTATGTATCAGTTTACTTCACCGGAAAGGGTTACGAAGGAGCCTATCCCAACTCCATATCATCAAATTTTTATGTCTGTTTCGGTTCTACGGCTCTCGACAACTTAGGCATGCGCTCTTCCCACATGCACATATTAATATAGAGGTGGATCTACAACAAGTCAACTGAAATTCAAATAATTAATCTAGTCTGTGTTATTTTTCAGAACAACAAGTCTCTATCTAAGAGTGGCACGGCCGGTGTTTACGGGATGATGGCCAGTATTCCTGATAAAGGTCTCATCAGTGACTTCATTGTGGAGTTCTTCAGTGAAGTTTACAAATGTAAATAAATTGATTGTACATCGCTATATTGTATATATATTTACTTTTAATAAAACACAAATTATTGAATTTTTTACATTAATTCCAGCTCACTTAATTCGCAAGAGTTTTCATGAAACGGGGCCCTAGTCCTGATGTCTTTACGCCTCACCCAGACCTTCTAGTTTTTGCCCAATTGAGATAGTGGCCTTCCTGTATCAAAACAACAAACGGTTAGTTAATTCAGACTAATTAGAAACGTTAATGGGATTAAATTATTAAGAGAAATCCATTAACTAACTATTGTTTGAAGTCAACGAATCGTGACTGAGTTATCTCCCTTTAATCACTCTCCTATCATTGACGTCACAAATTCCATAGTAACGTTTAAAGATGGCGGACAAACAAGCAGGTGCCCGTTATGTATAACAGTAAATGGTGAACGCTTCTCATTAAGATAACGGGACTATTAAACTATGTAAGTAGATTTAAGACATTTCAATCTTTTAATACGGACAAGGATACGCATCTTTTGATGGACATTAATCACAATGGCGGGCTTAGAAGTGTATTTGTTACGACGAATGAAATGTTTTGTTGTTTGTTTACATTTGGTTTTATAATGGCGGGTGATTTTCAAGGCCACTGTCGTGATTGTTTTGCTTTATAACATGAAGCCATGGACAAGATGTAAGATTTTAGCAGTAAAGTATTCAGGAATGGAAGTCTGATAGCACTAACAGAAGGAAATGTAGGGGATAACTTATGACTGGGTACAGCATTCCTAAAGTCATATCACATCTTAAAAGGGCAATATCAAATTACATAATTGATTAGACTATCAATAACCAATGAGTGTATTATACACCCAAATTATCATAGAGTGTCCTGTTTTATTTGTTCTTATTAAACTTGTAATTCATACTGATATTAACATGGTAGAGTTAAAGTTAATTCTTTAGAAAGTGTATGTAATTAAAGCAATTTTTGTCTTTCAGATAAAATAAGAAATATTCCCATGAGCCAACACAATAGTTAAAAGATGGAAGTACAGAATAAAAAGAGAACTACAGGTAGATGATTACTGGAATTCATATTTGAGGACAAAATGAAAGTTAAAATTGTAATTTAGACTTTGATCCTCGTTCGCTTTATATAGCTATGTGGTCTCTCCCTTATGTGTGCTGAGTTGACAAGCTGTCCTGTTGTTCCGGGCACAAGAGATTTTGGTTTAAGAAATTAAGTTATTATAAGATTATAGGAATACTCTAAGTTCAAACAGAATATATTTTATTTGTCTTTTAGGAGTGAAAGGTAAAGGGAAAGGTAAAAAAACTAAAACTGAAACAAAAGATACAGAACCTTCTGATGTAGAACCAGGAACTTCCAAACAACCCACAGAATCTAAACAAGGTAGGTCTGTTTTAACTTAATCTGAATGGTGAAACATGGACTTACTGACACATGAGTTTTTCACACTCATCCTGTTTCCCATCTGTCAAAATTCACAGAAAAGTTATAAATATTTATAAAATATCAGAATAGATATGGCTGTAAGTAGCTGAAGATCTAAAGGCTCTTCAATACCAAATGAAGAAAAAACTATGGGAAGCAAACAATAATATTGTCCTGATGAGGATGTCATATCAAAAACACAGCTTGGGATTAGATCTTGTCTCATAATCTTATCTTTTAATTAAAATAATTATTAGTAATTTTTGTTTTGAAGATGTTAGCGTAGATATGGATGGTCCATCAGTGGCTATAGATCTAGAGGATCCACAAGTTCAAGATGAAAAACCAGAGAAAGTTAAAGATGATCCATCCCTAAAGGAACAGACATCCGAGGTAGAAGAGATTTTACCAGACGAGAATGGAGGTGTACAAACTTTAAACAAGGTCAGTTCATCCGTGGCTATAGATCTAGAGGATCCACAAGTTAAAAATGAAGTAAAAGAGAAAGATATTTCACCAGTGAAGACAGAAGTTGTGGATACTCTAGAGGAGAATGATTATGAAATACCAGTTATTACTGTGGAACAGAATCAGCAAGTTAAAACAACCCAACAAACCGAACAATCATCTGAGGTAAGCTTGAAGAGACCAGGTAACCTTTTGACCTAACCCTCCTTTAACCAATCAAATCTCTGCCCTGTACTGGCATTTTGTGAGAGAGTGAAGGAATTTGATTGGTTAAAGAAGATGTCATCAGGTTAGGTCAAAAGGTTATTTTGACGAATGTTTAAGAGGCCTGTCTTTAAACCCAAACTAAAGTGACTATGTTAAAATAAATGCCAATAAAAAACAGAAAGAAAATTCAGACTGTGTTTGGATTTACATTAATATTTATTTTATGATTATTTCCAGAAACAAGAGACTGAGTCTATAGATTTTTCTAGTATTAATCCTGAAGATTATGGTTTGAAGGTAGAAGATGATGACCTGCCGGCTGATTTTATTTACGGTATTTATATTCAGTATTTTGGACAGAATCTTGACAATTAAAATTATTTACATGAGAACAACTTAGGTTCACATGGATCCTATCTACCAGCTTGTTCTTGGCCAAACCTCATGTCAATGAGTTTTTCTTTCAAATTTCATGAGTTGTCCAAAAGATAAAAATACTTACGCCTTTTTTTAGCCAACATTTTAAAGGTAGTAAAACTTGTCAACTAATAAATTTGTTTTGATATTTTTCAGAGCCCCCACCCCAAACAGACCTGCCAGATTTATATAATTTACTGGCCTCATTGGAAGAAGGTAACGGAGATCTGGTAACTAAGGACCCACCACCATCTTTGTTTGCTATACCTGAACATATTCCAAGTTACTCCAAAATTTCAGGTAGGAATTGAGTTCTTATGTTTTAGTGATGTTGTCTTTTATGCAGAGTTTTTTGTTAATGGAATATTTTTGCTTTGACAGATCTTTTTTTCTTTCTTAGTGTGAATACTTTATAATTATTGTAACAATAAAGCTATACTTGTTCTTGGTTTCTTGTTAACTGAATATATTATTGTATTTCTAGAACTACGCTATGAAATAGAGAAAGGTGAACTCCAGCCGTATATTTCACGATTTGATACTGACGTTAAAGATGACGTGGTTTTACTGGGAAAGATTTCATTGGAGGAGGTACAGGAAGAAGAAAAACGACTGCGGGATGAACATATTCTATATTTAGAACAAGAATCCCGACTAGCTCGTGAACGAGAGGAAAAGTTGATTAATCGTGAAGAACAAGCTAAAACCAGAATGGCCACTTTTGTAAAAGATAAGAGAGGAGACTTGGCTCGAAGAGAGGTTTGTCAATTTTCTGTCGTGACGTGGGTTTTTTATCAGGTCAAATTGTAAGGAAGTATTCTATTTAAATTGGATGAAATGATTGATGCAGATGCACTGACTCTGTCTTTGACTGATTTCTAGCCACCATTGGCCGTCTGGCTTGTCAACTCAGTAACTGTCAATAATTGATATTATTTTCCCCTCCAGGAGTTGCTACGTCAGAAAGAGAAGTTGATGTTGGATCATGTTCACAAAGCTTTCCGTCGTGCCGAGAGTCAACTCATTGGTACCTTAGAAAGACGCAAGGGGGAAGTCAAGACCTTATATGGTGATTTGATGCTAGCAGACGGACAATATGGTGGGTCAAAAGGTCGAAGGTGGAAGGTGGATTGGAATCGAACACCTCAACCAATCAAGATTAATCTAAAGTGTATTCGTGGTGTGAAGGACAAGTTACCAGGTATGTATTTTAGAAGAGAACAGAGGACCTTGGTTCTTTGATTAGTGTGGTTGGAATCTCATTTTCGTTCAAACTCATGGTTGTCATGGGTTATAATCTCGGAATGAATAAGTTATCTCTCCTCATGTTTCCAGTTGACTTATAAACATAATCTTGGTAAGGACTAGCTGGTAGAAAGGATGGTCATGAACATAACTTATTAAATTCATTATCAAAGAAGTTTGACCAAGGACTAGCTGGTAGCTGGACTAGCTGGTTAACGTAAATTGTTATAGTTGTTTGTATGTGTTGTAGGTGGTCGATATGTAATGATGGCCTCTCTATATAACAGACTGGGCGGTCACACTATGAGATGGTCTAAATTAAAAGGACAGACCTGGGGTGGTACAACACTTCCCATGTTCCACGAGGGTAATTTTTATAACACAGAAATGAAGGTAAGGACACTTGATAACTTTTTATTGGGACTGGGGTGCCTATAGCTGCCTGCTACAGTAGAAATAATAGTCGGTTGAAGTGAGATTCCTATACCTGGAATTTGATTGTTAGACCTTTAAGCACACTGAGTTTTAGTGGAATAGCAGGAACCACAGACGTCAGACTGAAAATTGTAATGGTGTAAATTGATGCTATCAGTGTCCCTGATACAAAAATTTAGAAATCTCTTTACAATCCCTTTGATATTTGTATTTAATGATTTAAAGTGATATATACAGTATATTATAATATATTATTTTAGATCAATCAGAGTTTATTTACTGTTCTCCCAGCTAAACCATCCCTCCGTCCTGGTATGATATTAGTATTTGAGTTGTTTTTATTACGCGGCTCTGTTTTACCAGTAGATAAAGTCGTGGCCTGGGGATGTTTTCCTATTTGTGATGGAAACTTCGACGTTTTAGAGGGAAAGTAAGTCAGATTTTATTCTCTGTATTTTTTATTATTATTTCGATTTGTCATTTGCTATAGAAATACTAAAACAGAACCTGAAACATGTCGTTACTCAGAGTTTCATACTGTGTTTTGATGTTTGATGAAGTACTATTTGATTAATGTTATATTATTCTAGATATAAGTGTAGTATGTTAAGATCAGAGATGAATCTAGAGATAGATAAACACGAGAAGATGGAAGAATTAATCTCATCTGATATCAACCATTGGTTATCTAATTTATATTTCGAGGTTATTAAATTACCCAGGTAAATATTCATTAATTATTTTTAAACACCAGAGAACCAGCAGTTATATTAGTTATAGAATTCTACAATATTTACTAGAGCACTGGTTCCACAGGGTGTAATATTTATAACACCATGCTCTTACATTGCCTTGTGTCCCAACCCCCGATATTATCAGTCTTGCCCTGAATCTGAATTGCAAATTTATGAGCAATACTAATTATACAAAACTTTTTTCAAAAGAAATTTGTATGTTTTTTTCAAATTAGTTTAAATTTATTTTAAGATAAGTTTTTACGTTAGTTTACAATTTGTTTTTGATATTTTGATACAGATATCTGGCTGGACAGAACGAACACGAAGTCGAGTTACAGTTTAGTTCTAAATTAACCAACTTTCCCGATCGGGTACAGACTGGTTGGGACGAGAATAAAGATGGCAGTGATCCCATACCCGGTTCAGTTACAGATATGGGTAGTGCTAGGTAAGTGTGAAGTTATAATGAACTTTGACTGCAATAGTCATCTTTCTTGTATCACGGGAAGCAAGCGATTTGTTTGGATTACACACCAGTGAATTTAGCCAATCAATGTCTTTCAACCACAGACGTCTGATAGAAAATTGGAATGGTACTTATTGATGCTTTATGTTAAAATGCATGTTTGTTGTAAATTTCAGTTCGTCTGGTACTCCTAGTGGGAGTAGTGGAGTTATCAGTACCAATGATACCATCGTTAGATCTGAGGCCACAACTTCTAAAGTTAAACTTCATAATCGACATCTTCAGGTATACTTACTCTTCTAGACACCTGATACCACTTTTCATTATGATATACTTACTCTTCTAGACACCTGATACCACTTTTCATTATGAAATACTTACTCATTTATAATTGATATACTTCCTCATGTTAAAAGTTTATTAGCTGCTACCAATGTTTTACCAATACATTGTTTGGATTTCAGGTTTTGTTTTGCAGTTCGGATCATTAGTACTTGTTTTATTTATAATCTTTTTATTCATTCATTCAGCTGTTCATTTCTTTATTTCGTCATTGGTAAAACTATTTGACCGTGTTATTTTTAGATCGGTACAACGAGTCGATCATCCAGTACTAATATTGGATCTCGAATTATAAAAAAAGACACGAGACGACCAGAAGACGATGATGGTGATGTCTCAAGTGAAGAGGAAGATGAGGTGAAAGCTATTAGGAGACAGGGAGATTTCAGACCACATCAAACTATGCCTGGTGTTTATTATAAGGTAAAGAGTTATCTGCTCTTTCTATCTGTGTGTGTCTGAATGTAGCAGGGCAGGATTAAAGGGGTCGTGAAGGGGTTATCTTAACTTAACTGTTTATAATATCACTATTGCAATAACTACTAATGAAATCTAAGGGTGTTTATTTACGTCATAAACTCTGGGTTTTAGAGGAATTGCAAATCCTCAGACGTCTGACTGACAATTGGAATGGTGAAAATCAAAGCTATCAGCTAGCATTCTTAGACACTTGTTACTCTGCCAGAACTTTTTTTTTTTTAATTGCATATAAACCAAAAGTCAGATTGTAATTTTGAAAAATGATTTAGAAATTAATGTTAAGTCTTGTGTATCTGTATATTTGTGTATTTTTCAGCAATATTTAAACAATCCAGCTGATGAATATTTTAAAAGAATGTACACGATGCTACCACGTACCTCAGTTTTAGCTCCTAGATTGAAGAAAAAGAAGCTGACCCACGTAGAAGAATTAGAAGAACATAGTTTTTCTGTCCAGTATGTGTATTTATACTTTAATTTTAATTCAGACTTTATTCAATACTTCATTTTGAGCACGAACGTCATATCTCATAGTATTACGCTCCCATTGTTAGCTTTGGACAAACAACTTTCTTACTTCATAGATAGAACTACATCAGAAGTTATTGATTATTAACATCGACTTGTTTATTTTTAGAGCTCCATTCACTGGAAAGGGTCGGTTCCACCACTCTGGACGTGAAAAGATGGGTTATATCGCCCGACAGTTTTTAGCCGAGATTGGAATGTCACAATGGCGTAGCAGAGAATTCTGGGGCATGTTGTTGTTATTCCTGATATTTTTTTTCCTGCGATTCACGACTCATTATTTTGGACAGTGGTTATTCCTCAGTGCTCTTGGTATACCCATCAACAAGTAAGTCAAATTAACATATTGTTAAATCACAACCAATCAGAGCCCTCGATAGAAAGACTAAATAATTTGGCTGCGCTTGTTATTGGGTGCTATGATTGGATGTATATGCTAGCGTACAATCCAATCAAATCACTGTTCATATAAATATGAATATTTCATAAAGTAACTATTTAAGGATGTTCATAGTATTTTCTTTCTCATTTTAGATTTGATTTCCGTCCTTACACTGTAGACTTGAACTACCAGCCTACGTTACTACGAACCAGGGAAGAAATTGGAGTTGTGGTCCTTGGTCCTATGATGAATATATTGTTGTTTACGTTAATGGTCATTTTCGCCTGGATTTGTCCGAAAATATTTGGATTTTTTCCTGATTTGTTTTCGAAATTTGTTTTAACATTTGGTGTTTTGACGTTTTTGGATCCTCTGCTGATTTTAATAGTAGACTGTGCTATGTTGGTGAGTTTAATTTCAAATTATATTTCTTATTGTGAACTTGTCATCTCAGCTCAGTTGTAGAGAGTCCACATAGTTATTATTGTTTCATTCAGAGAGTTCATTAAGTAATTTAAAGACATATTGCCTCTATTTCTCCTATACACAATCTCATTCATAGAGTTCACGCATATTAATATTTAATTAGTATTTAAGATTGTCAATTCTGCAGACGTAGACTTGACTGTTTCTACCTCAAAGTATTAATATGGTCCCGCGAACTTCGTCTTATAGTTATTTTATTATCCAAACTCATTCAGGATTATTGTTGTTATTTCAGAGATTCTACGACCAATCTACAGAACCAATCGCAGATTTTGCTAAACTATGGTGGCATTTCAGTCGTTCTCAAGGTTCAGGGCTGGCTGGCGTATTTATTACCTTGTTTTTATACACGTTTGTTGGTCTCCTCTCCTCGTCTATACTCTATATGTACTTCTTAAGGTAAGAATAATGATATTTTATCTGTTCAGGCTTTTGATGTAAGAATTATACAATTTCTTGTAAGTCATGCAGGTTGGAGAGGTTGATTTGGAAACGTTTCTAGTCATATGTGCTTGAGGTTACATACATTAAATTCTCTCACAATTGAGATTAAAAGACTAGTGGATATTGTCAATCAAAAAAGGGAAGGCCTTGGCAACCTAATTTGAAACAGTTGAATGTAAAATTCGTTCTATTTGATTTAAAATTGGATTATATTGTAGGTTACATAACAATGGAAGAATGTTGGATATATTCTGGAGATTACACGGTAAAGAAGAGAATTTTTTCATCCCCTACGATCTAGAAATGTCCAATGAGGAGTTGGCGTATGTTTGTCACAAAGCCGAGATGTGGCGTGGCGAAGAGGGAGAGAGACGAAAAGTTGCTGTTTATGATTATATTTGGGAGGAGGAAGAGGTAGAGTCATTCATTCATTTATTCTTTCACTCTTTCATTCATTCATTTGTTCATTTATTTATTCATTTGTTCATTTATTTATTCATTCGTTCATTTATTTATTCATTCGTTCATTTATTTATTTGCTCAATGATTCATTCACCTGGGTGAAAAAATGACATATTAAAAAAAAGAGAGACAGGGAATAAGAATTTACTTACATTTGTGTTTTTACTTACTCATTCATTCATTCCTTCGTTAATTAATTCATTCATTCATTCATTCATTCTGTCTGTATAAATTGTATTATAGGTAGAAGAAAGTATATGGGATGAGAATGGAGTAGAGAAGTTAGAAAAGAAGGAAGGAAGAAAAGAGGTCACGACTCATGTATCCATACATACTCTACATCTTGATGGTCTGCGTGAACTTTATCGTCATTTCTTACGTTTACCTGATGGTGCTATCGTAGAGGTAACTAGAATTTATATTTATTACAGTGTATCCTAACCTTCCTTTCATTTTTTATTAAGTTTTATGTTAAATTTAACCACTTTAGTTAGGGTCTATAGACGGCCCTCTTGAATATTCGTCTGTTTGATGACAAGCCCTCTCCAGCACTGGGATTTTGTGAAGCAAACAAGAGATGTATTCCGAGAAGTATCAGACACTGAATTCACGTTTGAGAGGGTAGAAATTTGATTGGCTGGCGGTATCATCTATTTTTAGCCTACCATGTCTAAATATTGTATCTATTTTTAGGTATTTGGTGATGTTTCAATCCCAGGAATGGATAAAGATATGAAAACAGCATTAGAACAAGGCTCCAAAAATCTGGAAAATTTAATGGGCTCTCAACTTAGCATGTCCAAGGTAATATAACTTTAATGGTTTTAAGATTCTCTTCATCTTGGTCAGGTAGTGAAAGTGTAAAGAAGTCATCTTTCTTCAGTATTCCAAATGACCCAGCTGTAAATAGTTATGGATAATCTAGGGACGATTTATGTTAAGGTTTTATCCAAGGATCAGCTGATAGACCGGATGTTAGAGAAATTATTATCCTTTTACATAATATACTTATTTCTCTCTTTCATTGTTTTATATATTTAATATTATATTTCAGGTACGAGGAAGACAAACAGTTATAACAAGAGCTGGTTTTACACCTGGACAATCTAGTCCAACACCTAGTGAGACACCATCAACCAGTCCCTCCACTGTATCTTCAATTGAGAAGAAGAAAATCTTATAATTTATGACCTTGTTTCTCTGAAAATCTTTGGATTAATTTGAAGTCTGAATTTTAAAATGTATCATAAGATTTTGTTGTTACTGTTTTTTAAAAATGATCTTACAAGTATTTATGAATACAATCAAATCAAAATCTTATCTAATAGCAACTGGTCTTTAATTTCTGTCTGATTTCCATCTTCAATACCATTAGTCAAATTTTATTCATGTGAAGCTCCAGTGGTCCAGAAGGAACTACTATCTGATATATCAAACTTTCAGACTAACTGAGTGTTATAACAAAACACAAGACAATATTATGGAATATAACACACTTCTTTAATAAGGTTAATATTGTCTTGCGTGCTTCTATATGTCCTTCTAATCTTCTAACTGAGTGTTAACTTGTACATTCTAAAATGTTGCTATATTTTATAATAAGTGCAATTTTTTGTTAATGATATCTGTTTGTTATATTTTGTATAATTTTGTATAAGTTTCTATTGCCAATCTGTGATAATTTATAATTTTATAATCTGTGATATTCTGTGTCTGTTTTTCTGTGATATTACAAAATTTTTATTCCGTCCTTGTTTCAGATAATAAATTTGTACACTGATAGCCTAAATTGTGATAAACTGGTAGTTATTAATTGTGAATTATAAAGAGTTATTTCTACTGTTTATATATTACACTGTTAGACTATTTTAATTGACGTCACATGAACAGAATATTTGATAATTTCATGTAGAAAGTTGATTATATTATGTTAATTTTAAAAGAGCACATCAAAATTATATTTTTATACACCACACTTCTTATATTTTATTTATATTTTATTTATATTTTATTCAAATCAAAATTTATTGACTCGGGGCAATTCAGAAATATCGTAATTTACAATTTGTAAAAAATTTCATGAAATCTGATTGGTTTTTAAGATTACTGCAATAAAATCAACCAATCATAGCTTTTAGTATGATTATCTTAAGTTATATAGCCTCTATCATCCAGTCATATGATGAAAGATATCCTGGTTGTGGTAGACAGAAATCTGGGTGTCAGAGACTAAGTTATGATGTGATATTGTAATAAAAGAAACAATAAAAGTTTTTAAAGTGTGTTTATTTCTGTATATGTATTTAAAAATACTTCTTCGAACTTGTCTTGAAATGTAGACATGAGAATAAGTTCTACTTGTCTAACTTCAGTAGGAATGCAAACTGAAAATAGGTCAGCTGTCTGAAGATCTCTACTTGTCAAACTTCAGTAGGGACGCAGGCTGAAAATACGTCAGTTTTCTGAAGATCCCATTGCGTAAAACAACATGGTTCATGTTCTGTTTTAATATTTCTATACCACTCTACAATTGATGTATTGATCCCACCCTGTCTCTCTCCTTCTCTCTCCCCAACCCCCTGTGTCAATTAATTCATTATTAAAATGTTATTCTGTATTCAAAGTTCATGTCCAAACAGTATTATAGATGTATGGAAAATTGAGAAGTTATTTGTGGTCTTTAAATGAAAGGTAGCTAAAATCGAGTTACTTCCCTTCAATCAGTATTATGATTGCTATAGAATGTATGGCACTAATTGAAACAGTGTGACAATCTTTCAGGCTGATGTAGCCTGGTGTAGGAAGAGTTGAGATCTTCTAAAGGTAATCTATTACCCAGTTTTCTTGTCAAACCTTTGATCAAACAAGTGTCGAAGGTTTAATGGTTAATACTTGTGGCGTCTTCGGCCTAGCAAGTTTCTTTCATACATGATATTTTAAATGGCGTTTCTACTGGGCCATGGCTCTCCCCTATCGCCTGTGAGATGTCTTAATTTGAAATAAAAATTAAGCCCTCTAAATTCTCAAAATTCATCTCGGACCATTTCAAACCTGTTGGTCCTTGGGGGTCTATGGCAGACCCCCGGC
This sequence comes from Lottia gigantea, assembly GCF_000327385.1. Lineage (NCBI taxonomy): Eukaryota > Metazoa > Mollusca > Gastropoda > Lottiidae > Lottia > Lottia gigantea. The sequence continues at coordinate 335,224 of NW_008710284.1, forward strand.
TTCAAGATCCTTGGAAGAGACAACTCTCATATTTTGTCTCTCTCAGGCATTTTTCTAGATAGGGTACGATCCTGATTCCGTGTTAATATTTTGCTGTCTAACGCACAAGCTCGAAATCATATGCATGTTGAAAAGAGAAATAAAACAAAACATTTTTTATCATTTATAATATTTCATGCTTTTGTATATAAATTGAAAATCAAAAGAGAAACCATGAAAAGACGAGAATAGGACGGAATGGTACAAGTTAAGTTATAGTCGTAGTATAATACTATACATATATACATGGGGACCTAGAGATATACCAGACAGTATTGTCCATAAGCTGACAATATTTCAGCAAAAATAGAAATCTTGTGTTCAAATAGCATCCGCACCCGACAAAACTATCAAAATAATGATGGCTAAAGCTGTATGACCCCCATGACCAAATCATATGGCTATAATGCTATACAGAATAGTACATGTAGGTCCTTTAAACAAAGTATGAAGCCATAAAGGTTTGTAACCCAAAGTAAGTTGATTTCTGATGCCCCGAAAACAATAAGCATACAGTCTACATACAAAAACATTGCACAAAATATCACAAATACACATGAATTCTAGTAATAACTAGATCATTTTACACTTGAGTCTTTGGGTGTGGGAATGCTACGGATTTTCAACGCACCCGTCTTACTCGTTTTCCGCACAGTGATGCGTCTTGCCGCACAATAACGTCTAAATTTCATAGAGTCATTCTCAGAATGTTCATTTAAACTCGTCTTAGATTTCTTTGCATTTGGATTATAGAACGACCCCTTTCTCTTAGTTGCAACAGATTCCTTTGAAAGGGACAAACGTCGAGCGTGCTTCGCGTTCACGACTCGACGCAGACGACAGAAACGTTTAAAGTTTGAATTATGTACACTAGCACTAGTAAGACGTCTGTGTTTTTCAGGAACTGGTGTGGAACTAAACATACTCTTCCTTTTCCCGCCGTGAGACCGAAACTTGGAGACTAGGGTAGGGTGGTGGTTCCACTCTTTGGTCGTGTTGAGCTGTTCTGACGTCATGTTGGAGAGGTCTGACGTCATATTGGTTTGGTCTGACGTCATGTTGAGTTGGTCTGACGTCATGTTTCCGGATGTGACGTTCGGTGGTCTACAAGGAGAAAATGAGAAGTCAGTTGAACATCTCGGTTTTCCAAATAAAAGTCTTTTGGCCATGGGGTACACAAATGTTTTGGGGGTTTGTGAAGGACATTGTTCAATAATGGATAAGTCGGGGGTCACACAGGGACTGGCCGGGGATTCCTGTAGGGTACAGCTTAATTCTCTGTTGATCTTTGGTGTATGGACTTGACTGTATTCACTTATGCTTGAAGATGGTTCACATTGGCTCAAATTGGGCTCGGTTTGATCACCGTCAACTATGCTATGGAAGCTAAACGATAGACTGGTTTCATTTTCTTCCGAAATCTGCCCGGAGACACATTCGCTTTCGGACTCGTCCAAGCTGTAAAACTCTGGACAAGACTTATTGGAACCGTCTCTCGTGAATGTGGAACCATTCAAAACACATGACATGGTTCCAGCACGACTATTTTCAGTCTTGAACACATTGGAATTGGCAACAGAATCGAACGTAAAGGACAAACTTGCTTCGTTTTCTTCAGAAGTGCACTTGGAAACACTGGATACATTTGATTTGCTTTCTTTGAGCGACTCGTTCAAGCATTTTATGGGCAGGGCATGTTTAGTGCAATGAGTGCGTGATTCACTATTTGGGCGTGACGCAGTGCGTGACCCTGGCGTACAGGAGTCAATATGCGTGACACTCCTCGAGAGTGATGCTGTGGTGCAAGAGTCACTGTAATGTGTGATGAATGTGTCTCTATCTAAAGAGGTGCAAGTGTCAAAAGTGTCACACTGAAGTATAGTAGAGTGGTTATGAAAAGAGTCACTCACGTGTTGTGGTCGAGTTGCCATTCCAGAGGAACCACTAGGAGTCTTGGGTCTGACGGTTGAAGACAAGGCTTGGATAACTGCTAACTCCTCCGCCTTGGACGGATCCATCACATCTAAATCCACCTGAACTCGAGACCTCTCCAGTTCCACGGATTTGTTGAGCATGGCTGTCGTTTTAGCTAAAGTTTGTTGCATGCGACGTTGTAGTCGCTCACGTTTCGATTTCAAATCGTTGTCCTTTTTATCCAAGTGATAACTACGATCCCGTAAGACACAAATCTTTTTATGCACCGCCCCGTTTATCAGTTTCTGATATAACGCCATGTCTAACGTATCCGCACCGTTTTCAGAATGTCCGAGTAACGTGCGCACTTCCAAATCTAAGTCCTCGTTTGAACTACCATCGGGGTTGAAATCCACGGGCGAGGAAAGTTGAGGCGTTCCTTGAACATCCAGATCCTCCATGGTTAGTTTAGAATCCTTAGGAATAGCTGACAGTGTATTTCCAGAGTCACCGTTTACTCTCGGACGACTTTTAGAGTCCAAATGGTCTGAGACTTCTCGATTCAGCGAGTCTAAAGAACTGGTGACCTCGGGTGTGCTCTTGCTGAAATCCAAAAAGAAGGGGTAATCCCCACGGGATTGGCGTCGTCCATTTCTATGTTGTTCTGGTGTCGATTCCGAAGACAGGTGCTCGATTTCTTTCCATCGAGGAGATGATCTGTCTCCAAAAACTGGTCCGGAAGGAGGGACGCGGGAGACCGGAGCTACGATATTAGTTCTTGAGGACTTACTTTGATCTTTGGAGGAACTGGAGTCACTGGAGGTTCGAGACGTTCTTCCGTCAGTCTGTCGGATTTTCTCGGTAGCTTTTGGATGCAGACGATCTTCGGATTTTGCTGGCGTGGATGTCGTGTAGCTTCTTCGGCGATTTTCTTTGACGCCTGACGGTGGTCGTTGTCCGCGACTATCTGGTCTGGCTTGTGGACTCTCGTCGTTATTGGCAATGAATTCTTTATAGCTCGCTTCCAAACTTGTTCCACCGGATTTTCTTCTTTGAAGCAGCTCAAGTTTTTGACGGACGTTAAGTTGTTGTTCTTGGTCTTTGTTCTGTTTATTGGCAGACGATCTAACGAAGCCCATACTGGTAGCAGGACGCTGTACCGGGACGGATTCCGCACCCATCGGTTCCTTTCTGGTGTTCATGTGAGGCGGAGGATTTCTTTGAATAACAACATCAGCATCAGTTCTTGGTTTTCGCAGTTGATCAGCACCATCTTTGGACATCCTGGAATTCTTTTCATGAGGTGGAATTCGGGCTCTGGGAAGAGGAACATTGTGGTCTGGATTTCTCTCTGACAATGGTCTTGGGGGATCTTCATGCCGTTTCTTTGGTATTGGAATAATGGGGGATACTTTGTCCTGGGTGAAATACTGGTATCCAGGAGCAGGTTCTTCTGTTCGGGATTTCCTTAGATGTGGTGGTTCCACAGGCGTCTGGCGGCTAGCTGACATATTTCTATTGCGAATGATTTCTGCTTGACTCATCCGTCCTGGATTTCTATCCGTTCTGGAATCATCTACTGGTAATGTCTGGCTGAAATCATAAGGAGTTTTCCTACCCGTAGATGAGTTGAGACTCTGTTCGGCGTCTTTGGTAGTAGGTGATCCGTCCTCGACCTGCATTCTGGACGGAGGTCGCAAGCTGCGTTCCAGTTGATTCTGTATGGAATTGTAGTTCATGTTAATTAATTCAATGGCTGAACTGTTAGCTGACACACCTCTCGAACGAGGACGTGGTCTCTTTTCCGTTTCTCCTGTAGTCTGCGATTCCAGGTTAAAACTGTTGACGCTTTTCTGCTTATGCATTATCAGGTCTCTATTTTGTGGTGCCGAACTTTGGTCGGCTGAGTTTCTGAACATTGAATTATTTCCACTAGACCGACCATTCATTTGTGGTGAATTTTGAATTTGGAATTCTCTCTGTTGCTGGTGTTTGGTGTTGGTGCCTTGACTGCGGCGGAGCTGGTCGTCAGGTTGGAAGGAATGGGGGTGACCATTGGGGGCACCGTTCGACTGACCGTAGTCCTTTATAAGGTCTGGATGCTCTTGACGATACTGTAGACCTACTGCACTTCGTGGTCTCGGCTGCTGAAGATGTTTCGGTTCCATACGACGTTGTGGACCTTGATTCAAATTTAAATTTTCCCGGCTCATGGCGGCTATTGTACTTTTATTAAGTGTCCCTGGCTTCGTGTAGCCGCCATTATAATACTGTTGGTCGTTCATTAGGACTTGAGAGTGGTTTTTGTTCGACATTTTTTTATAAGATCGGTCCGTCTTTTATACTATTTGTGGTAATTTAAGCTTGGTATTTATTCATCCGTGAAAGATCTGTACTCCATTCCATTAGGTAGTCATTCATTCATCCACAATCAGGGAGTTATATTCCGCAAATCGAGCTGCGCACAGAACACTAATGGCATCCACTTGATTAGAGGTTCGGGTGATCTGGTTGTTTTTTGCGATAATATAATAAATTTGGCGAAATGGATTGATCAAACTTCGCTCTGGTGATTCACAAAAGAGACCATAAGAGGTTCATTGAAAATCTCTCGATAAACAACTTTTCTTTTCACAAATTACAGTTATTGATAGCGTCTTTTACTTCACTTTCCCATCAAACATTCATTCGGGCATTCACAGGTAGGTAATTATATTCTCGTCTGCTACCCTCTAGCTCCATACAATAGTTCACACCTGAAATGAGAGAAAAAATATTTGATTTACATAAATATACGAAGTGTTTTGAATAGCTTGATTGACATTGCTCGTCACGCTGTAACGTTCTTTATTGAATGCGTTGACTTTGATCACTCGAGTGTCCCGAGTGAGAGAAGATTAATAGAGTGTGAAGGGAGGTAATAAGTGATAAGCTGAGTGCCAAGGGAGATAATTAGGTCAATCAAGATAATCATAGTCTATTAGCGTGTGTAGTTATTAAAATAATTGAGAAAATCACTTCAGGATCGATTTCAACTTATAATATATAACAGTTTATCACGAAATGTTGTACCATAGGCTACGTCTCCGACACAGTTTGCCTTGTCCGTTATCCTTTTTTCTTCAGTGACATTCGAGGGGCCGTTAACGTCCATTGCCTGTAGCACAGGGGTCACGGTTTATTATATTAAAATATTCACCCGAAACGTAGAGTGATCTCTGCGCTAGGAATGAAGCTAGAGACAATGTTTTTCCGGCTGTTGTGGTACAATCTGTTTCAACTGGACACTATAGTAGGTCAAGAGACTTGAGAATCGAGTGATAAGGACTTGTTGACCTTTCTACACGACCAACTCCCTTTAAACAAACCTCTAAGATCGACCTAATTAGTCACTTACACCCATATGGTCAATCCTTTATTACTATTGTCATTGCTTTTACCATGTCCAGTTGTCCACTATTCTCCTTTGTTACAACGCTTCGTCAATTTACACTGCAGCACCATTCAATCTAATGCATAGGTCCGTTTTTGACCCTTATTTTGTCCATTATTTTCCATTCAAGTTCTGTTGATACAACGTTTCGTCAATTTACACTGTAGTACAGTTCCATTTGATATTTGTGACCCCACACACCAAAATTCAGCACGGCCATTATGTGGAGGGTGGGTGTGTGAGTATGTCGCAGAATTGTCAAGGGGGCTCAAAGATTTCTCTTCCCTATGAAAGGGGATGAAAAGGTCCGGCCAGCCCTATCTCTGCCCCACCCCACCACACTAGAAACCCCCCTGATATGGTGCTATTGATTAAGCTATATTTGTCTGTTAATGAAATAAAATTGTTATAGATTAATATCAGCATCTCAGTAGAGTACCTAGTGTATTGATCTAAAGTGAATTGAAAGCACTGGCCTAGATAATACCAGTGCACCATTGTCTGTCAATTCACAGGAGATTTCAACCCAACCTTCCCAGTTGTCAGCTCTTGTGACAAGCAGAAAAGATTGCATGCTTCATTAGCTACATAATTAATAATTAGTTAATATCAATCGAAACTGTTAACACATTGGTATTTATAAATAAACTCTAAACAATGCAACGTATACCAGAGTGTTTCGATTTAAAACGACTGGGTGCAATTAGGCGTACCCTTTGTGCACAAAAATCAAAAGTGAAAAGATGAGAGGTTATAAGTGTTAAATGGAGTCTGCGGGTGTGTTTAAGGGGAGGGGCGTTTTTTTGTACTCTTATAAGCGACTGAATGATCCTTGTCTAAATTGAAACAAGTCCAAACCAACGAGTTAATTGTAGATGGGTTGGGTCATATAAAACGTGGTGGTATATTAAGAATTAAAGTATATAACGTATTGATAATATTAATCTCTGACCAGGGATTATCACACAAATATAATAGACTATAAAGTATTAATATTAATCAGATATATATAGTTATTAATACCTTGTCAGCTTTTTTCATACTTAGTCGTCAACAGTAAAGTTCTTCAAATCTATGTATTTTTCACCCCCTCTCAATTATGCATAGATAGACGTTGACAGGTCTCAATTTCATTATATGTTAAATACGTCTATATGATGTTATAAGTACTGTCTCTGAAGGTATATTAGGAAGCCAGGATTAGATAACTCTCTGAATGTGAATAAATCAACAAAAACTCTCATAAAAATAAACTTGGTATGAACTATACTGTTTAGAGGTTTCTGATTTGACAATCTTTGCCAGGCATGTTTGACGTGAGTAGCATAATCATTGCTCATAATATGATATAATATGAACGGCCCCTTTAAGATCTATTTAACAGTTATCCAACAATAACTAGGTTTAAATAAACTGATTATATTGTACTCGTATTGAAAGGTCTATACAAATTATTATACTTATAAAAATTAAATATTTATAGTTGAACAATATAGACAGTTATTTTCAAACTACTCGACGTGGTATAATGTCAATACACTGCATTATAATCTATATATCACTGTAATAAATAACCCCTATTATAAACCTTTTTATTATCACAAGTTATTGGGTCATTCCAGTTTTTATAAATACACTCTATCTAAACAGGTTCGATATGGCCCTTTATTAAACAGGGTTCAAAGTAGAAGTGTGTATTTAATCTTTATATTTATGTAATATCTATACAGTAGAGTTAAAAACTATACAGAATGTTGAAAAAAAAAACCCATAAAAAAGAATTTAAACAAAGATCTGTTGGTATCGATGAAAAATTTTACCAAAAACTAACAAACAATAGTAACAAAACACAGAAATATTTCAAATATTTAAGTTAAGTTATGACAAATATTGAAAATCTGTTGTCATGGTTACATAAATAACCAATATTTGACAACTGATATGGCCCTGTACTATCTTCACGAATTATAGAAATACACAAACTTAATATCTAGTCTCTATGTATAGCACACCTCTAGCTCTTGCTACAGTAACCCAAAGGGTTGGGGGCGTCAGCCGTAGAAGGGCCAACGTTTGTCATCAGCCAGTAGTGATTTTGAGCAACGAGATATCCAATTTGCATGCATTGCAAAAAGGGCCAAATGTTGATACTTTAATAACAGTACCATACTGGAAGCATTGGTGGGGCTAACTAGGGTGGGTGGGGATACTTCAATCTGACGGTAGTGACTAATTAACCACTATCCCCGGGGGCGTGACGAGGTTCTATAGACCTGTCAATCAATTAAGGTAGAATAAATAAAGCAATATTGATGTCAATATTCAGCTATTGTGACATTTGTAGAGGCGATTGATTTTTATATTCGCTTCATCACCACTCACTACATTAGGTGGCTGAAAAAACGTTCCAAAATATCATTATTAGTGAATCTATGAGATCAGGCCGTAGCCAGACTTGTTTGTTCGGAGGGGCAAGTAATATCCAGAGGTGCAATGTTGTTTGGTGCTTAGTTGTGGTATTGAAATTGCTTAGCAGTGGGCAATAAATAAAACAGATTTCACGTCGTACTTTTCATCCCACCCTAGCTAGTTGATTGCCGACCACAGATGTGACAAACAAGTTAATGAATTTTTTATCTTCTGATCAAAATTCGATATTTTATTGTATCAGCTGGGGTTTAGTTAGATTAATAAACAATTTCATTATACTTTTATATACATGGCAAGAACCATAACTCTGTTTTTATTTCATTTATCAAGGGAGATGACTATGTTGAACTCAATTTATCAAGGGAGATGACTATGTTGAACTCAATTTATCAAGGGAGATGACTATGTTGAACTCAATTTATCAAGGGAGATGACTATGTTGAACTCAATTTATCAAGGGAGGTAACTTTCCGGATTTAATTTTCAAGGCAGGTAACCAGCTCTTTGTTTAATTTAACGGGGGTTACAGCATCGTCCATGTCGAATGCAACTGGGGTTTATTTTTGATATTTAAACCGTTCGATTCATTGTTTATTATTGAAAGAGACATCGTCAGACGACAAACTATTGACTGTCAAACATTAAACTTGATCCGCCATTGTTTTCTACCCAAATTGATTCTTCTCCTCTCAATCAGATTCCAATTGTCGTCTGTTAGATTTTTAAATATTTGATCAGATCTCTCAGTTTATAGTCACGGACATTATGTCGTCTGATAGCCCCCTTCTCCCGTCCCCTCATCACTTTCTTTGATAGAAGATATTGGTAACAGACGAACAATACTTTAATTTCGAAGTATCTATTACTTTCAGAAAACGTTTTTAAACTTGTAAAAGTCCCCTCCCCTCAATATTCTAAAAACAATTTAGAGTGTGAAGAATGACAAAAACTGTAGTAAAAATTTCTCACGACTCAGATCTCGAGTAAATAGTACATTATTTATAAAAAACACGATCGTCATTGTCAGTTCGTATTATTCACTTGATTTATTAATTTACAGTGGAGTGGTTATACAGGGGTTAATTGGTCAGCCCTTTATTTCTCTCGAAATGGGCGCTCGGATGTCCGAATTCATTTTGACTTTCTTTTTTTTTGAAACAAAATAACTAATCCTAAAGTAGTCAGTTTCCTTTAAATTAGCACAAAATATTTTTTTCGGGCTTTTATGGCTTCTGGGTTCCCAAGACCCATTGGTATCGTTGTGATGTATCAGATCGTTGCCCCTTTTTTAATGACTTATATTCTCACGATGACCAGGGTTAACTGACTAGTAAACAAACCATAAAACATAGAGCAAGGTGTAATAGGAAACAGGAAACCTAAAAACAATCGACATTAAACAGTGATATAGATCACTAGACTGATAGTACATTGTAATATAATATACCAGCGTATCTTTGATGTAGATAAATAGTTTTTTTTTTCAAAATTCCGGTAGATAAGAGGGGGTGGGGGGAATCGATAGGAGTCGATGGTAAACTTGGTACAATTCAAGGTATTAAACTGATATATCTGTCTGTCGTAGATATGGGGGTGGCATTTGATAGATGGGATGGGTTTACAATTTTGACCCCCCCCCCCCCCACACACACACACCCTTCGGAAGAAGAGAAAGGGTAGGGGTAGAATACATGTAAATGTTTCAACCATTGAGATTTTCACACGATCAAAATAGAGAAAGGTTACTATGACTCTTCTACTTGTTGAACTTTGTGAAACATTTTAAAATAACGACATGTTAGTCAGGATGATTAACGAATCGGCTCTGTAAGTTTTAAACCATCACAGTTAACAACAAACATCCATTGAACAAAAACAGCAAAACCTTGTAACCAGATTAACGAGAGTCAACCTAGAGATATGGGGGAACGTTGACAATGTCATAGTTAACGAGATTACTTGTAGTTCAAATTTAGATTAGATAACTTCGACTTAAATTCTTAACAACATAGTCATTTCATTTTACTTTTCACTGTAACACTTTCAAATAAATATAGGAAATACTACGACCTTTTGATCAAGCTAATTCAAGTGGTATTGGATAAGGTGTTATAAAAGCACTGGCGTAGGTCGCAAGTAGAGACTATGGATTTCAGCATCAGTATACATCAATTTGATAAGCAATTACTTACTTCTGGAGAGATTTACAAGATAAACAAATAATCATGGGTGATAAAGAAGCACTGGTCAAGGTCATGAGAAAACGATATTAAACATGGAGTTGAATTTTTCGTAGGACTTTATTTGCAAATTGACAATGAAGTTTTACACCCTAAATAGCAAATGGAGTTGTCTATGAAGACACAAACCGTACTGTATTATATTTCTATTTGATTTGTTTATCTCTGTATAAAATAGCTCAGATAATTATTAGTAAATAAAAAAAGGGGCAGGTGCGTGCAGCTCTATTTCTGTCTATATAGGTGTCACCTCACCAAGATCGTTATCAACAAAATACATGTACATACCTTATCGTTAGACTCTAACCGTTTCCTGTCTTTATCCTTTGTTTGAATTTCAAAATAACAACGGTTCGATAGATTGCACTGCAATCTGAATGTATTGATGAAGGAGTGTGACTATTTCGTTCAATTGTTCGTATACTATATAATTCCGTATTCCTAGTTGGTGTATAGATCTTTATAAACTCCTTAATTCAAACTTCCATATACGTTTCAATATTCCGATCTTCTCCGTTGGTATAAAGTTGCAACTGGTCCGATTTGATTAACAAACAATAGTTTCAAGGTCCGACTAACGTATACTACCAGTCCGATTACAATATGCCAATCTTTAATTCGATCTGTGATCACTGCGTTAATCCGGGCTGGTATGGTATTATGATATACTTATTACATGTCGAGACAAGTCAAAAGATATATTGAATTTATCTATTGAATTTATATTATCTCTTACCAAAACACACTAAGAGTATATCAGTGTTTTTCTTCAATATACTATACGCGTCTAACAATCGCGCACCTTGCGATTTGTGACCTGGTTTTTTAAAATCTTAAAATGTACACAGAACAGACACAGTTGATTTGAGATCGAGTGAATAAAGTTTAAACTTTAGAAATTGTCATTGTTACTCACTCACGACATGTGTTTGGTGGACTGTAACATCTCTTTGACGAGTCTCTTTCTACAGGTGACGTTCAATGATTGGCAGATCAAAAACATAAAGGTAACGGTCGAAAGCTAACGCCTGGAAATAACGACTGGTTGATAGAGTCTTTATCAATTAGTATTGTTTAATTAACTCTCGGTCATCTAGTGTTAACAATTTATAACAAAGGAACTGGATTAAGATTTTGTCGTATTTTATCTGTATTTAATTCCAGTGACCTGCTGACGAAGTCTACTATTAATTACTATTGTTGTGCTGTGTTTTTTTATCCGATTAACTAGTCTGAAAACGTCGCGGAATTTCGCCTATTTATAACATTGTCATTTGGGATTTGTTCATTAAGATTAGACGAGACTTGAATATATGGGGTTTAGAAATATTAAAACTGGGTTTAGGCATCTTAAATTTTGTAGGCGGAGTGGTGGTGGGGGGAGGGGGGGGGGGTGTGATACTTCTCAGGGGTGCGTCGTGTATCTGTATAAACCGACTGTAGACCTACTATACAGTGCGTCTAGTTTGTATCAATTATAACAGACAAACAAGAGACAGAGTGAGTTAAAGACATTTTAAAATAAACCACATTACGTGATGTTAGTTAGCTAGGACCATTTTCTCCCAAGTTAAAGCGACAGTCTCAGAAATACGATCTAAAAATAAACACTACACGACCTTTAAGGCTTGGAAAATGAAGTTTTAGGGGTAATAATGGCCCCTCCCCCACAAAAAAGATGAAGGGGCATGAACATCCCTAGCTAGTTTTACCTTCTGCAAATACCTGCATCACCGTCATGAACAATGAATTTAGGCTAATATGTATGCAGAGATGATAGACCGTTACAACTTAGAAACAGAAAGTGACCCTAGGGATACTATTTTAAGGTTAATTTATTGCCCCTTCATAAGAATAGGGGGGCAATTTATATCAAGATTTATCAAGGAGTTTAGTAAATTTTTAAACGTTCTAAAGAGGGCTGTAATTTGGGTTAATTATTCTGTAAAATCACTTACTTTTATTAGACCTACATTTATTATAGAGAAAACAAATATACAAATCACCTTTTCACTACCTGAATATATACTTAAAAATTGATATTGAAAACAGACCATTGAGTGCAACAGTATCTAGGACAGGGCATGCTTATTCTTCAATATCAAAGCATAGGCGGTTAACATTTTGAGAAAAAGGCACCTCTTTCTGTATTTCTCTATGATTATTCCCTAAAGATTACTTTATACTCCAAACAATTACTAAACTTAATTTCTTACACGTTTAAGTTATTTGGATACGCTTAATTGTAGTAGTTTTGGTTTAGTTCCTGAAGAGTTACTTCCCATTGAAAATGACCCCATTTTGTTCGAACTTTGACCTTTGACACATATCCCAGCATTCATTGCAGCCAATATGGCGGCATTCAGTTGAAAGAAATTAATTTTAGAAAGTTGAATCCACGTTTTATGATTAATTTGATATTTATTTATTCCAAAACTTCACAGAATGACTTCTCTCCATTTTGTCGTTCAGCCATTACCTGGAACAGACGATCAACTAAACGACAGGTGAGAATTTTTAGCTAAACTCCGGCGGATGAAGCAAAATATTTTCTGGTTTCTTTCCTGCGTGCTTTGAGATAGAGAAATAATTTAGAGGTACGGAAACGTCCATGGATTAAGACGAAGGATCCTTACTGTATGGACTAGTTTCAACACCTCTTGCTCTTTCAGTCATCAAGGGCCTTTCCTCTCTCCTGGTGAGTCAGACTGGCTGGACTTCAGTCTGGAGTGGAAGTTCGCATTATTGCATATTGATTATGATTATGCATTCAATAGTAGGCCTATACCAACCCCATACAGTTGAGGTGTCGTAAGCAAGTTAAAGTAATTCTGTTATGGATTCCTTCATATTCTAAAACTCTAACCCTGTGCCAGTGCCTTTTATTGAATAGTAACTTGTTACTATATATCATAGTTATCATATATTATATAGCCTGATAGTGATATAAATAAAAACTGAGTGTAGGGTGTTATAAGAGATACTCTCCAATAGAAGCACTGGCATAGCTAGATTAGTGTTAATTAACCAAGTCCAGTCTTATCAATCCAGGAAACCCTAGTGATGGATCTTAAAGAAAGACTCAAAAAGAATGTCAAGAAGTATAATGAAGACATATACTAAGTCTTAAGAACAGGAAATCTTTTAGGGGGATGGGGTATGCACAAACACAGTGACACATAGACCAATTTAATTATCTTATCTATTTTGTGGGTATGATGTTTGTAGGTTACGGGAAGTGGCTGAGAAGTTTAGTCGTCATGGTTTTACCTCACCATCTACTCTCTCTAGTTTAAAAAATGTAAACATTGTTCAATGTGTTATAGGATCAGGATTTATTGCTCTCTTATTGGAGGTGAGAAAAAACCTAGATACTCTTAAAGCCATAACTTTATTTTCAAATTCATTTTACAGACAAATCAAACACATTTTTAAATTGACCAAATTCATTTTGTTTATGACTTTCCCAATCAACATAATGATATGAATCTGAATGCGTATTTAATTGTAGGATGGAAGAGTTTGTAGAGTTCCGTTTTCTGTCAACAATGAACGATTGGATTTACATAAATCAACAGAGACCAAAACGTAAGTACTGATACATCATTGTTTAAACCAGGTCCTATATTCAATAAAAAACATTGAGTCTTTAGTTATTTTATACAAATTTCTGTGTCAATTGACGAACAATGTTTTTTAAAATTTGCTGATACACAGGTTTGAAAATCACGTGATGTTTATTTTCTACAACTAACTGACATTTCAATTTCTTGGCAGCTGTTTCATATTGCCTGTAACACTTATAATTTCTGTATTTATTTCAGTAAACCGACTAAGCCAGACAAGACAGAACGTACTACAGCTAGTAGTAATAATAACAGTGATAGTGGTACTCTGGTGGTAGAAAATCCCTTAGTACTGGTCCCTGGTAATCTAGGGGCAACCAGCAACCCTCCAACTTCTACAGGGTAAGGAGAGCCACTTAGATTTCTAGAGCTGGCTTGATTTTATTTCATATTATTTTAGAGCTCAAAACATGTTTCTAAATATCTGTTTTAATCTACCATTTAAATCATATCTAGATAGTTAATTTGCTAATATTATTTCAATAGAATATCAGATGGAGTACAGGGGGAGACGTTAGACAAATATTATGATAATAATAGGTTGTGTTTTAATTTTGACTGTTGTATTACAGGAGATGGGGGACAGGGGGAGGAAATACACCCACCACCAGAACAACTAGTCAACAGAGTTATAGTAGAATGCAACGTACAGGTACTCTCCATGTTGGCCGAGGTCGCAGTAGGGTAATAGTTGGCTCTCGTCTTGTACCAGCCTCTAACGTACCTGAGGACCTCATAAGCCAGGTAAGTGCTGGAGATATTTACAGGCTGTTTCAAGCTTTATATTTGAAATCATTCTGTGCCTAAACAATTTGTCAATGCAAGATATGGCCAAAGAAAAGTCTTGAGTCCAATTTGCTTCGCTAATGAATACAAGTCCATGGCTAGCAAGTGTTTATTGAAATAAAGGAATATTTTCAGAGGATGATCTACTGTGTTGTCTGTAAATGGATTGTGTATTTACAAGTTCTTTATGTTCATTGTTTCAGTGTCAAGTTGTTCTACAAGGAAAATCAAGAAACATGATTATCAGAGAATTACAGAGAACAGTAAGATTTCTTATTACAGAATCTCTCCACCCCTAAATCTAGACCCCACAATATCCAGACCCCAGAATATCTAGATCCCAGATTAAACAAAGAAAAATGTGGCAGACAAGACGAAAAAAAAATACTTCGTTGACTGACAAACCTTTGCCTCATGTTTCAGAATTCCCAATCTATCTAGACCTCTTTAATTATCAAATGTATTTTTAATTTTTGTCCTGTATTTCAGAATCTAGATGTAAACATGGCGGTAAATAATCTGCTGTCACGAGATGATGAGGGTGATGATAATGATGAAGACTCTCAGGATTCCTATATGCCAGATGATCTGATATCTCTACTAGACCCAGACCACGGAGTAATCATAGAATCAGACGCCATGTTCCAGGAGGACGTCTTCGGATATTCTTCCTTACGCAGTCGTGGTTCTGGTACTCGCTCTAGATTAGGTAAGAATAAGAATTAGCTTATGGTCGGAGGGCTGATATAGCATTTAGTCATTAAGTGAGGCCCACATTGTGCATATTATCGAAAAATAGTCAACTAATGCCCCTGTCCTGGCAAAATTTCCCACATTGCACACTGCTTTGAATATATGCCACAAAGAAGACCAAAAACACCAGAACTCCCTCCACTGATAATCTCTATATTTTTTTTTGATGTTAATCTACAGGAGAGAGAGATAGAGATGTAGACCGAGATAGAGAACGTGATTCTATATTCCGTATTCGAGACAGACGTCGTCTAGAACAGACGTTTACAGACGGTAATATTAAAAATATCGACCGAGACAAGGCGGACAATCTAAGTAGCGACAATAAAAAAGCGACCAATCCTAGTCCTAGTCCGGTCAGTTTTTACGAAGATCTTCAATGGTGGACTGAAAAGGTACGAATTTACGAATATTAATTAGAGAGATACTACCTGTCAGAATGCACCTAAAACTTCTCAACATTGGTCAATAAGAGTTTATATTAATCAGTGGACTTATTCCCCTAATTATTTAGCTGTCATTGTATTTCTAGGAAGGAGACAGTATAAAGTTTAACCATATAGCTGCTATGTATTCAGACCTAGTAGCCGTTGGTCAGAATGGTCAGTTATATAGCTGGAGATGGACAGAAGCTGACCCCTTTAAATCGGGAGAGGTAAGTTTCAGTAGTTAAAAAAAACTTCTAGCTGTGGCTCTGTAATCTTTGAGTGCCAACCCTAAATTGGGGGATATGAGCTCCATTACACCAATAAGGTATATAGCAGGCATTTTGAGAGCACCTGTTTAGAGTCAGACATAAACGTCTAAATTATTTTCCCTGTTTTGTTTCATTTTAGAATTCGACAATTCGCCATCCTAAATCTGGAGTATTAAACTTATTACAAGAAAAGATAATAGGTATATCAGCTTGTAATGTTCGTGCTTCTGTTTTTACTGAATCGGGAAAGGTAAGTTCGAATGATTTTATTTTAAACAGACTCGACCACATCAGAAATGAAGTACCTAATTGGACTAATCAGTTAGATCAGAAAAAGGTGCTTCGAGTTTTAAAATGGAATACGATCTTTAGGTATTTCTAAAAAGATTTCTCGAAAGATCTTTTGAAAGTATGAATTAGATATGAAATATTTTGGAAAATTGAGGTTGCCAAGGTAACGATCTAGAATAATTTTCAGGTGGCAACTTGGTTGGATGAGAGTTTAAGTTTAGTATCTCAGAAACTAGAACATCCAGCTCAGCTCTTCCCAGAATTCCAAACTGACAAGATTGTCTCCCTTCATACTAGTACGCTGTATACCTGCGCTAGGTTGGAAAGTGGTGCCCTCTATTGGTGGTGAGTATTGTATAAAACTGCTAATGATTTTACTCTCTATCGTAAGGTCAAAATAAAACTTGCATCAGAAAAAAATGAAAATCTTTTACGCTTTCATCAGCTGGGTATCGAGAAACATTAAGTTGGACGTAATCATGCAAATTCTATAAATCTCAAAAATTTACTAGTCTATATCTTAGTTTATTAATCCTAACTTGTTTTTATCTCAGGGGTGTGATGCCGTTTGCTCAGCGTAAGAAAATGTTGGAGAAAATGAAATCTAAGAAAAAGAAGACAAAAGATTCAGCGTCTGGTAGTTCTAATACTGAGATAGTGGCTGGCTCTCTGGTTAGTATTTATTTACATAACTGAAAACATCTAGTCGTTCGAAAGGGACAATAAACCGAGGTCACGTGTACTACAGGCTGTTAACATTAAAGTTCCGAGACAGCTGCCAGTTAAAAAAGGGAAGGCTAATGTCACTGTCCTGGCAAAAATTCCTGTCTTTATTAGCCCAAATAAGATGCAGGATGTCGTTTTTCATTTCATTTCATTCATCATTAATGTCTAATTACAGGTGTGTCTACGCAGTGCCCCAATCTATTTAGTAGGTAATCTAGGGTTTACAACAGTAGATGGTATACCTAAAATAGGAGAACTCATGTCTTGTGCTTGGTCTTTAGCTGATACTTGTAGATTTAAAATACGTAAACCTATCAGGTAAGAATTAAAGTTTATATTCATCAGATCTCTGTGAGTCTTGCAATTCCACTAAGAACCAACTGCGCTATAGAACCCATGTTTCTTGTCTTTAGTTTTTTGTCATAATTTGTTATTTTATCTATTACAGTGAGATGAAAGCAGTAGAGAAATCTGAAGGCACTGGCAGTGGCAGTAGTATTGACAGTAAAATAGAGATGCCCCCACCTTCACCTGAAGGCTCTATTAGCAGTGCTCACAGCTCAGCTTCTATGACTACCCCAATATCTCATAGTAAGTCACATGTTCGTGATCTATCCTCATTTGTTAACTCGCTGTCCAGCGCACGATTTTATATTCCTAACCTCTGTCAACTTGAATTCGGGCTTCAAAATCTTTCATTAGAAGAATGATGCTGCCCTGGCAAAAGTTCCTGTCTTGTCCATTTTGTTTTAGCCCAATCAGGTGGAGAAAAGCAGTACGAAACTATATTCCAGTTTTATCTCTTGACTTTTTCCTCCAGAACGTAAGAAAACCCAGACACCAACAAAAGAGGAGAGTGAAAAAAGAGAAGAAGAATCGTGGCCGTTAAAAAATGTTGTGTTTTTAGAAGATACTCAATTGAAAACTATTCCTGTTGCTAGAGTTCTCAAGGTAGTCTTGATTTCTAACTTCCTTTTTAAAACTAAATACCACACTATTGCAGATTACATCTTTAAAACTCTCATATAACTGAGTTGTGACTTGTATTTGTGACTTATGACCACCTTAGGACACCTTAATGATATTTATTTGTATTTTTAGGTGGATGGTTCGTGCGTAGCTGTAAGTTTTAATAGTAAAACAGATTTTACCACCCCTAGTAAAGAAGATACAGCAAGTTTACTGACAGATTGTCGTCTGCTACGAAAAGACGAGTTACAGGTAAGATTTCAATTCTTTGACCATTACAAAACTTAATTTGATAGTTTCGTTTCTGCTCTCAATCAACTGACACAGAAACATATATATAACATGTAACAATCTTTTGTTTAAGTTGGTGAAGGGAGTGAACTCTCCGAGAGTACCAGATTTTTTCCAGAAGGTTCCGAAGAAAGTGAATGTAATAGAGAATGGTACGATATTATCAGTGGCCATTGATTGTGAAGGTACGTACTTTAGCCACTTCTTAACAAGGGTGGCATTTGATTGGTCAATTCTGTACATTTCAGTTTCATGCAATCAACCAGACGTGCATTCAAACAAGTTGGAACACAGTTCGGAATGCGTTCCATATGTGGCAATAAATAGTAGGTGGAGACGGAATTTGAAACCGCGGAGAATATATTTTGAATATGACCTACTCCGCTTCCATATTGAGCACCAGTGAGAATTGTATTTTGAATATTTGTAGGTATACATATAATAGCTAGAAGTGGTATGAGATTAAGCTATATAATCTATAACTTATCAACAGGGAAAATAGAACAGGACTGTGCTTTTCCTACCAATATACCATCTTTCTTAGGCTCTAATCCATCAGATATATCATTACATCATAGTGGAGAGGTAAGAATTTAATAGAATGGAGTTTTATGTCCTACTTTTCTGCATTTAATTAGGCTAATGAAGACGGGCAACGTCATGTAATGGGAAATTTTGCCAGGACAGTGGTATTAACCTGCTCTATTTCTATTTCCAACTGTCGAGGGATCTTTAACACACAGGGCCTTGGTTTATGGTCTCATCCAAACGACTGGACGCTTTGTCTTACCAGCATCACCGAGAAAGGGAAAAGGGTTGAAAATTCGAAGGATGTATTGTTTTGACCTATGCTGGGATTGAACCAGTGGAGAGCACACTGTCTAAAAGAGTCTTGTAATTTCAGGAATCATTGGTACCAGTAAGAGATGGAAATGGTGCTATATATCCTATGACTAAAGACTGTATTGATGGTATAAGAGATCCACTATGGTTCAATCTACCACCAGTAACATCTCTCAATATTAAAATACAATGTTTAAATAATGTATCTAATAATCTGAAGAACAAGGCTGCTGTTATAGTCATGGCTGTCAAGGTTTGTCTTGTCTGATTCTCTTCAACATAACTTGCTGATGGAAAATTTAAAAAGCATAGCGTACAACGACAATACCACCACATGATAATCTGCATATTAATCAAAGATATTAATGTGTTTTACTGATTTATTCAAGATAAATTAGGCATAACAGAAGCGTTTTTCACCCACTTACAACATACAAAAATCTTCAACCTCGACCCCCATTAGACGTGGCCCCCACCACGGCCATTGAACTTTCTTTGGCAATTCCAAATATGAACAGTGGTCTATTAGTAGGGTTGGAGAATTGAAATTCTGCTCATCCATGTAATACATATAAATGTTTACAGCCAAAATAAAATTTACTCGTTTGTATTCCAGCATCAGAATTTAATGCCGTATATTTTACGCTGTGATCTAGAACGAGTTAAATCGTTGATTAGTGGAATAGAATTAGATCCCACCTCATCAACCAATCAGAAACTAGTAAAAGATATTCTAGCTGAACGTTGTGATGGTAACCGTAATATAATACATATGACTGTAGCTATGTGTGTCCCTACTTCTAATAAAGATTACGATTCTGGTAAGTATCAATACTTTGTGCTGATTCTTTTATTTCCTGTTTGATTTGAAACATGTCTAGTCGTCTAGACGGGACAATAAATCATTGCCATGTGAGCTACAGTTTGATAATCTTGAAGATCTATATTGTTATTCAAACAAAAAAGGGTAGACATCATATTGTTGTAGCAAAACTTCCTTCAGTGAATACTTCGTTGCTTTGGGTTAAAAGTTGCTGTCCTATAAGCTTTTAATTGGAAATTAAATGGGTATGTTTGTACTATTAATACGTGGCAAAAATTTCCTGCATTGCCCACTCAGCGCATTGATAATAAATATCTTATCTATACAGATACGTCTTCAACATCTACCTTCTCCTCAACACTTGAGGCTATCAACATGGATGCTTTGTCTTGTGGACGTGATTCAGGCAGTCGCAGGTACGTTTTAAATCTTTTACAATTTTTATTAGTTATTTTATAGCTGTCTCTATCAGAAGATATTATATATCTTTCATTGTATCTGTCAATTCTGATTGAATGATTAGATTGTTTACAAACTGAGAGATATCCTCTATAATACACTGTACAATATCATGTGAAATATAATAACATGAGAATATATGGTGTATGGCCTGTTATATATTACAGTATGAGTGTAAGAGAGTTGATAAGACGAGCGTCTGCCGCTAACCGTGAAGCTAGAGAACAGGCTGGAGACGATAGTGGTTTGATTCCAGCAGCTTCTTGGTCACCTGACCCTCCTTCTTACGATTCCATCAGACCAGGTAAGATTTTACTGACTTGAAGCTGAAAATATCAATATACTGGGTATTATGAGGCCCTCTCTCGGAAGCACTGTTAACATCTGCTTCTAGATGGTGATATCGAAGACTATGTAATTGTAAAACCACTATCCATTTTATACTTTATAGGAGATACTGAACGACCAAGTCTACTGAGACCATCATCCAGTCCTGCGTTGAGTTGTTTAAATCTACAACCAGAGTTATCTAACTTGTGTTTGCCGCCAGTTAAGTTGGATGAAAAGGAACGAAGGAAGAACGCTGTTGAAATATTAAGAGTTTTATGTGAAAGTTCTGTTCTACAACCACATCTTGAAGAACTCCTTACTGCCAAGTACGTACCTTTTGACCAGTTATACTTAAATTAACGGACAGATATTTAGGATGTACAGTCAGACATGACTGGTAAATACAGACAAACCAATAACCCTGGTCTCCATTTCTAATCTTACTTTCAATAAGTGTTTCACATCAGTTTCTCATCAATTCCAATTCCAATTTTCAGTAAGACGTCTGTGGTTCCTGCAATTCCACAAATACTAAGTGCTCGATGACATCACTATTACAAAATCTGCTTATATCATAATATAATGCCTCATAAATTGCTTAGTTTAAGTGGAATTGCAAAATCCACAGAGCCATATAGAAGCAAAGACAGTTTGTGTCGTTATTTAACCTGTTTTTTTTTTCACAGGAATGCTGAAGGCTGTACGCCGTTTATGCAGGCTGTCTGTGGTAGAGCCTATTCTGCTGGTATAATAATAATGGATGGTGTAAAGAAAGTTTGTAATAAAACAGGTTCGACTGGTGATAGTAATAACTCTGTCTTAATGAAGATGTTATATCCCAGTGGATCTAGTCTAGACAACTCTCCCCTACAAGTTATCTGCTGTAATGATACGTGTAGCTTCACCTGGACTGGAGCTGAACATATCAATCAGGTAGGAACTTAAAATACAGATCAAATCCAACGATCGTTATTAAACTTATTGACAAGCATTCAACAATTAAACTTTACTTATATCAAATGACCCTGAACAACAGATGCATAACAATTTAGTCAGATCATGGATACAGTAATCAGTTAAGAATTCAGTCTAATTGAAATACAGCTCTAGATATTTTGTTTCATTCATTCGAAGGTATTGTCAAGAGTTTTTCTATCAGAGACACTAATGTAACCTATTTGGTGAGCCTATTTGTATTTATATTATAGGATATATTTGAATGTAGAACATGTGGTCTAACAGGAACTCTGTGTTGTTGTACAGAATGTGCTAAAGTTTGTCATAAAGGACATGACTGCAAGTAAGTATCGTGTTCATCAATATTAAAAAATGCACATGGCGTTCGAAAGTCAGTATTGTTACGGATTGAAGGAGGTATTCTAAATTTTTATGACGTCACTAAAGCTTGGCACCCTTCACAATAGTAGAGTCATGAAAGGCCTATTTTTAGTGGAATATCAAGAACCACAGACGTCTGATTGAAAATCTAAATGGTGCAAATTGATGCTATCATTCTGTTTGATACAGAAATAAAGTTTTAAACCTTCTCTACTGTTTACAGCCCCTAAAACTCTCTGATAGTATGATTAGATCATGATATATTTACAGGAGTATTATCATGTTATTTTATCATACAGATTAAAGAAGACCTCACCAACAGCTTACTGTGATTGTTGGGAGAAATGTAAATGTAAAGCATTAATCAGTGGACAGCAGGGAGCTCGATCAACACTACTCAGTCGGTTATTGATAGAAACAGACCTTGTTAAATTACCTAACAGCAAGTATGTATCATTTTCCTCTCACTTTCTTTATACAAACCATTATTAAGGCTTCTGAATTATAATCTTATCTCTGATAATGAGCTTTTGCCGCCAATTTTTTAAAGGCGGTAGCCATCTTGAAATATGAGAAATCGAACTAGCTCACATCTGCAATCGTTGGCGAGTGTACATGCACTACACCTCAAGATAATTTGCCGCCATCAAAAATCCTAAAGGTTAACGCTGCGTTCTAAGTTAGAATTTAATGAATTATGCCTTGTATATTTCAGAGGAGAAAATATTCTGCTATTCCTGGTACAAACTGTTGGTCGTCAGGATACAGAACAGAAACAATTCCGTCATTCTCGTTCAACACGAGTTACTAGCTCTCGTAAACCTCCTATAGCTGACATGGGTAAGTAGAAGGATCTTTGATCTAGCTGTATTTGCCAGTCCTGTCCTGTTAAACTTTCAGACCTCTTTACCAGCTACATGATTATCTTGATTATTTTAAACCAAATAAATATTCAAAATCGTTAATTTACCTCTTGTTTTAGATATAGAGATGCCCGAACACGATCTAGAACCACCAAGATTTGCTCGACGTGCTTTAGAGAGGATCCTCAATGATTGGACGGCCGTGAAAGCTATGATTATGAGTGGGGAGAAAGATACGTCTACTAGGTAAGATTGGATTAGAAGTATTTGCTCTTTCAGTGTTTATCATACAATTAAAAAGTTGTAATGCACGTTAACAGGAGCAGAAAATGACCGTACCAAAACTGTCACCATGTTAACTTGATCTTCTGATTCATATATATGTTTGTGTTGTAATATTACCCCAGAGTCTTGTATTTTCGCCATCTATGGTACATCAATGACTAATCATCAATCGTGGTTTTCAGGAGATTGTCACTGTCTGTAGATTATGATTTTAAAACTATGTTGTGTATTTCAGCCCTGATATAATCTATGAAGATCAGATGTTTCTCCATTATCAGAGTGGAACGGCTAGACTTGATAAATTTACTCACTGTCTACTCGTAAAATGTTATAGCTTTGAGGTAAGAAACCAGTCTCTGGGCAGGTTTTATCTTTAATCTGAGGGAGTTACAGTGGGACAGGAGCTACCCGTCTTGGGCCTATTCTTGACAACTTGACTTCCAATCATCTTGATTGGTCAATCACTAAATTTCTTTTTAAATTTAGCTTTATAGTCCAATCAGATTACTGAATTAAACTTTTCAAAATTTCCCTCATTGCACACTTAAGGATGATGGTGAAGACTCTACATTTTGATAGATTTATGTTTGCTTTAAAAAGTCAAGTTAAAAAATGAAATTTTGTTTTTTAGATGTTGGATACTTTACTGACTACTTTAATACGAGAAATTCAGAATGAGAAAACTCCAGGACGGAAAGCCGAGGCTAAAAAAGTTGCCAGAAGATTTGTACGTTCTGTTGCCAGAGTATTTGTGGTTTTGAACGTAGAGATGACGCCTAGCTCTATCAAAAAACGAAGGTATTAAGATATTTTATATTACAGCTAGCACTAAGTTTCTGTTCCAATTTTGTGTGTAGCATTGAGCAGCAATGACCAGTGTGGCGCCGAGCGTGATATTCTTTCTCTTCCAGACACCTGGTACCACTATTCATTATGAAATACTTACTGAATAATTGATATATTTCCTCATATGCATAAAGTTTATTAGTTTCTGCCATTGTTTCACCAGACTGAGCAAACTGTGCTGAATATTTCAAAATTAAAAACAAAACTGGTTTCATATAGCAATCATAATCAAACTTAACCTGAATCTTTATTACAGTATTGGAACAACAGGTTGTCAACCAATAGCTAAATGTAAACGAGTGTTCCAGGCCTTGGTCCATCTGGCGATTGAGGAACTCAGTGAAATAGCCAACTCTTTGATATTACCTGTAAGAATGGGTGTGGCTAGACCCACGGCGCCGTTCTCTCTTGTTAGCGCCAGTCTGGAGGCTTTTCAGGTACGTTATAACAACAAAAGGCATAACAAAGTAGGTTCAGAATCCTGTCTGCCAGCTTGTCCTTGACCAAATCTCTTGACAATGATTTACAAGGATAACAACTTTGGTTCACAAACTTGTCAAACAACTCGTTCTAGACCAAACTTGATGGTATTTTTGTCCAGATTGAATATTAAGTATTAAAAAGTTTAACATGATTTTATTTGTAGGGAAGTGAAGAGTTGTTTAATGTGGACCCTCTACCACCCAGACCATCGTCAGCTGACTCTACTAGCCAATCAATATCCTTCATTACTAGTCGCCATCCACCAGTCGTAAATATTGACCCTTCACAGAATCAACTGATCAGTTCTCAGACTGATACGGAGGTAAGTAGTTTAATAAATGATACGTTCCCCTCACTGCTAATGTCGTTCAAGTTTTATAAAGGTGTGATATACATATTTTGTGAAAAATTGATAATTTAAATACGTTAAAAAGAACGTTAAGATAAAGCATCTCTCTATCTCTATAATCCCATGCCAATTTTAGGTTGAGGTCGTAGATGGACTTGGTGGAGAAGATGACCAATCAGAGCATCACTCTGACCGAGACAACCAATCAGAGCATCATTCAGATAGAGATAACCAATCAGAACACTCGGATCACGAACCAGAAGCACCAGCCCCGGATCCAGAAGAAGGACCCGCTGAAAGTGATATGGATTTAGATTTGTTGGCAGAGTCTGAGAGTGATAGTGATAGTAGTCATAGCAACCAAGATAATGTCAGTATACAACGTAGTGCTGTTACCGCAGCAACCGCTGGTAGTGACGCAGGTTTGTATTTTTAAATGTCGTAATTTTCTACTCAGGTGTAGTTATCATGGACTCAGCTGAGACTCCATTAAATGTAAAACCTGATGGAAAATTCTTTTGAGTGTAGGTTGGTTGGTTGATGATGAGTTAACGTCTGCATCCAGCAGACGCTGATATCGTAGACTAATTGTCTTATTTTGTATTGTCCTTTTTAGGTCTAGGAAGTTTGGCCCATTTTTCAGAAGATTCAGCGGAATCGTCCAATCAGGAAGATGATTATGAGAGTGATGCCGACGGGAGTGAGGAGCACGATACAGACGAGTTCGTGTATCTCGATGAACAGTTAGAACGTAGATCCAGTCAGCCTCCAGGCTCTCAGGGGCAGAGAACTCTACAAGCTCCACAATCCATGCACTGGGCGTTACGACAACGCGATCCTCCGAGTTCTAGACCTCCCCCTACAACTAATACAACTACCACTACAGGTACAGCAAATCTTGATTTTTTCAACTCACTGGGCTTTCTCACTGGTGATCATCGATTCAATGTGATTGGTTAATTACTCTGAAATTTAAATTCAATCTTAGTCATAGACCAATCAGATGTCTAGAATTATAAACCATACATCAGTTCTGAATTTTTAAGAATACTTTGTAGTTTAATTCTGAAAGAATTTTAGTAAAAAACGAGATTTAGATACCAGGACATTTTGAAATTGATAAACTGTTTTGCTGAATTGATTTATTTTCTGTGTTTTTAGGTGGAAACAGTCTAATTTATATCGACCCCTCCGCTTTAAGACGAACAGCTGCCGTACCTACAGCGGCTCCAACCAATCAAGATAAAGCTGTAACTATGGAAACGACAGCTAGCCAACTGGGACGAGCGTTCGGTATAGTCGTACGACAGATTACAGACTTAATGAACATGCTGCCAAATTACACGTCTCTGGCTCCAAACCTGCCGAGAGTACTGGATGTTCTAGACAATGATATTATGGATTTACAGGTCAGTTTTGGTTTTCCTGGAACAACCTTGACAACACACGAGCAGTTAACTAAGTGTTGAGATAGAGTTAATAGTTACTATGGAAACCAGATTATTTTATTTATTTATTTTTTATTTATAGGTGTATTTAGAATCACATCTTCATCAAACATGGGATTGGTTGATATCAGTATTAGATACGACGGAGGCTCAGCTACGATTCGGTACAGCGTTGAGTAATAATACAGACCCTGCCGCACCCCAGCATCCTCAACATTCTAGTCACATTCGTAATTTACGAGAACGATCTACTCAACCTGAAACACGAGTTTTACAACAGATAACTACTGGACGCAGGACACGATTCGGGGCTTTCGGTAAGATATAATTTTATTTTAATTAGACATGCCTGCCATCCATTTGATCAATTGTAACTTCGTGTCAGAAACAGGAATGTTGCCAATCAGTAATAGTGTTCACAGCTCACTGTCGAAATTGAAGCCTTCAAATCCAAGTGTGTCCAGAATTATCTGCGTAAAAGTTAATGTGACGAGTTGTGTTTTCTTAAGACTGTGATATTTATTTATTTATTTTATTTTGCAGGGTCTGATGGGAATTCTGCGAGAAGAGATTTCCTGACGTATGCCCTGTCGTTAATGAGAGCTCATAGTTCGGAACATTCAGACAGTTTACCAATCATCGACATTGCGGCCATGAAACACGTAGCCTATGTCTTCGATGCCCTGATCTACTACATGAGAAGTGGACAAGATTCCGACCTGGATTCTGTCCGTGATGGAATTTCCGTGACGTCCTGGCAAGATCATGAGGAAAATGAAACGGAGGACCATGACGATGATGCCATCACTAACAGTGTTGCCATGGATACAGACAGCATGGATGGTGATGAAAATTTGACCAAATTAGGTCGTAAACATCCATTTTTCCAGAGATCTGATTCTACAACGTTCTTGGGGTGTCCACCTCCAGATCCATTCCATACGCCTTTGGTAGAAGCCCTGCCATTGGCTGATCAGCCTCAATTGCTCCAATCAAATTCAAGAAGAGAAGATTTGTTTGGAATGGGCAGACAATCGTTTGTAACTAAGCAATCTGGTGAAACAGTCCACGGAACAAATCCATTGGATAAATTGTCCAACATTTCCTTGGCTACCAGAGCTGCCAGATTATTCTCGGCTGGATGTGTGAGTTCCACACAGACACCTTCCAGTATCCTAGCAACAGTACCAACATCCAGTGCTACGTTTACAATTGGTGGTGGAGCTTTAACAACACCTTCTCTCGGAACTGCTTCGTTAGGGACAGCCAGATTGGTTAGCAGCCAAAACACCAATCAGACGCCAATATTTAATATACCCACGACAGCAAGGGATATCCCTCCACCACCTGCTGAAACAGGAAGTGTGATTGTGGGACTTCAAATTCCATTACCTCCCTTACCTCCACCTCCTCCCCAACCAACAGACTTGTCAGTCAGCAGTACACCAGTCTCGATCAGTCAGATTCCACTACCAAACGAAGTTCCCGTTACCGTCGTCAGCAGTAGTGAAGCACAGGCACAACCTGTAGTTACCATGGCAACACCTACATTGCCGCCAATTCTGGCTGCTGCCCAGCCAATTCTTATAACACAGCCTATAGTCAGTTCCAGCATTCAAGTGGTTTCCGAGTCTTCATCATCGTTAGCCCCACTGCCATTGATATCCAGACTAGGACCAATTCTGGCACCAGGAGGCGCTAACATTCTGGATCTCTTCTCACCCACAAGAATTCAGCCTCCAGCGTTACTTCCTGTTGTACCGAGCTTGTCTTCAACATCAACCCTAACAACAGTTCCGCGTCCTATAGCTCCCAGTGTTATAGTCCACGTCAGTTCTGCCACCTCAACTCCCAGCCATTCAGCTACCAGTGAAGCTGAAGAGAACCAATCAGAATCAAGCATGGATACTTCAACCAATCAGATGCCTGCTAGTGGATCAACAGATAAAACAGCTTCGTCAACTGCAAGGTTCGTTGTTTCTTACTTTTCTTACTTTCCATTCTGTTCATTAAGCTCTACTTTTTGCATGGATGATTAAAATATGATAATTATTTTTTTTGTTTGTAGCGAGACCCCAGCTTCCACCATAGTGAGTTCAGATGATATGGTAGGAGCCAATGAAAACGTCTCTAATACAGTTGTCATAGAAACATCACAACAAGCCTCGAATACAGTTGTTCGGTAAGTTTTTTTTCTTATCTAGTTCTCATTCTAATGAAGCTTGCTAGCTTTGCTAGTCTGAACGTTCAGGGTTTAATCCCAGCTTTGGTCGAGATAATACCTTCAGATTTTTAGGTGCAGAAGAGCAAGACGTAAAACTCAATTCATTTCATTTTTCACTCTATGTTTCAGACCAGCAGCTCTGATAGGTCAAATGATACCACATGACATCTTGCTAGGAAGATGGCGATTGGCTCTAGATTTATTTGGACGTGTTTTCTGCGATGACGTGGGCTCGGAACCAGGCTCCGTGATCAGTGAACTGGGAGGATTTCCTGTCAAAGAAAGTAGATTTAGACGGGAAATGGAGAAGTTGAGAAATTCTCAACAGAGAGATTTAACTTTGGAGGTGAGGGCATTAGCAATAGGTTCCCTGGTCCTACAGGCTGTACATGTCCTGGTAAAATTTCCCTCATTACACACTGCATGGTGTTGTTCGTCACGTAAAACTCCATTTATTTCATTTTCCTTTTCATTTCATTAGCAATAGGTGAAAGTTTTGAGGGCATCAGTCATTAGTGAAAGTCTTTAGGTGGGTTAGCAAACATAATGTCTAATGAACAAGATTTGTATTGTTGTATTTTGTTTTATTGAAGGTGGAAAGAGAACGGAATAGCCTGTTGACGACTACGTTTAAACAACTCAATACCCAGTATACTAAACGTACTAGTACAGGCGGACCTCCACTAGCTGTCCATAGAGTAAAAGTTACGTTTAAAGATGAACCTGGTGAGGGAAGTGGGGTAGCTCGTAGTTTCTTTACAGCTGTTGCTAACGTAAGAATACTTTCTTATCTTTTTCTTCAGGTTTTTGAACTTTCGTACCATGTTCTTAAGATTAGAATTTATCCCTTTCTCGTTTAAAAATATACTGAATTGTTTGTTTATGATATTTTGGGTATCTTTGCAGGCTCTGTTGTCAGGTGAAAAGTTACCTCCATTAGATGGTGTGATGTTTGGCGGCAAGAGTATACAGTACAGTAAGTATATCTAACTCTTAAAGGCGTATTTTTGAAAGGATTATGTGATTTTCGTGCAGTTTTAGTACTTTGTACGACTTTACATAAATTCAAGACCCAAAACAACCCCTGATAATTTATATTTTAGGTTTGATGCAGAGGCTAAGATTGAGAGAAAGAGAGAGAGAAAAGATTCGAACACATCTACAGAGACAGAGAAGTCGCGACAGAGAACCTCGTCGAACTCTATCATATGACGCTCCTCCATTTTATATGCCGTCAGATACAGGAAGTGGGAGTGGCTCATCTAATAACGCGGCCAGTACGACAGCGGAACCACCGACAGAGTCTAGTGATAGATGGCAGATAGGAGAACAGCTTTACCCTAAAGTTAGAAACTTACAGCCGGTGAGTTGAATTTGTTTCATGGTGACTTCACACTATAGTGATCACGGGTTGCTAGTAAGAATAGCTGCCATTAGTTTGCGAACGCAACTCTCATGCTACTGAATTGTCATCCCTTGCTTGTTAATTTACATTATATGTAGAGACGTTAAATCAAGAATTTCAGTTTGCTAAAATGTGTGAACAAAATACACTTTTTGAAGTTTGTATTTTGAAATCATTTCAGACAATGGCGCCAAAGATAACTGGTATGTTATTAGAGTTGTCTCCCCCTCAATTATTATTATTGTTAACATCAGAGGAGTTGCTACGACAACGTGTTGACGAGGCAGTCGATATCATTTTATCAAGACGGTAAGTTAGAACTTACTGATTTCATTATATTTGACACCCCTCAACTTTTAAGTGAATTGTCCTCACGTGCATACTT
Source organism: Lottia gigantea (assembly GCF_000327385.1). Classification (NCBI taxonomy): domain Eukaryota; kingdom Metazoa; phylum Mollusca; class Gastropoda; family Lottiidae; genus Lottia; species Lottia gigantea. The sequence continues at coordinate 365,500 of NW_008710284.1, forward strand.
TCAATGAATATGAAACTGTATTAAGAATGATTAGAAGAGCTCATTGTAAAATTGGGGGTGTTTTTTCATTGCCAGTCAATTGATAGCAGAGTCTTGATTTTGAATTGATATTGAATTTGATTTAATTTTAACAGAGAGATGAGTGCTGAATCATTGTTAGATCTGGATATATTTAATTTGTCGTCTGATAAAAAGAAGACAGGAAGTACGTCTGATAGGAAGAGTGATTTAGATGAAGAAGAAGAAGTGGATGATAGTACAGCGTTATTCTGGCAGCCTGGTAAACGTGGCTACTATTCTCCACGCCCTGGTAAAAATACCACAGAGAGACTCAACGCTTTCAGAAACGTTGGCCGGTAAGTTGATTATCTAGCTAGGTTGTTATTGTCATTTAGTGTGTCTGCAATGTTTTCCCTCAATTTGGCAATTTTGCTTTCACTTGTTCTTTCCCCAGGGTTTGTGAGACCATGCTAATGTCGCAATATTTTTTGAGGAACAGTGGCATACAAATTTCATAATCAACCATTTTTTGAATCATCATGTCGATCTACTTTCAGAATTATCGGACTGTGTCTGCTGCAGAATGAGATCTGTCCTTTGTTTTTAAACAGACATGTATTGAAATATATACTGGGACGTAAAATAGCCTGGCACGATCTCGCTTTCTTTAACTCCGTAACTTACGAAAGTTTACGAACTCTGGTAGAAGATGCGGAGACTAAAGATTCATCTCTGATTTTCTCGGCGTTAGATTTGATATTCTGTGTTGAACTCTGTCCTGAAGAGGTATGTGACAGTTGAATTTATTATCCAGTTTGTTAGGAAGATCTTTTCTACCAGCTGGTCCTTGACCAAACCTCTTCGTAGTAATCTTTCCTGGATTATCTGTAGGCTACTTGGTGGAGTTAGGGTATATTTTTTTAAGTGTATCTGAATCATTATTTGTAGGGTGGAGGACAAGTTGAACTGGTACCAGGGGGAACTGATATTGAAATCAATGCCTCCAATATCTACGAATATTTACGTAAATATGCTGAATACAGAATGGTGAAAGTTGCTGAGAAGGCTCTGAAGGTGGGTTTACTTTATACACTGCTAGTTGTATCCGGAAGGCAACAGTCTTCATTGTAAACAATCCATTGTCTTGAAGGTTACAGGATGTTCCCAATATTTATAAGTATTTTACTTCTACTACCGATTTTATCATTACTTTGGACGAAATTTTGATTGACTTGCTTGTATATTTATTATTTAGCAGTTTATATGAAACTCTTTTTTTGAAACTCTAATATTACATTGTTTCTATATTACAGAGTATTAAGACTGGGGTGTTCGATGTTTTACCGTCCAATGCTCTAGAGGGACTAACATCTGAGGATTTACGATTGTTATTAAACGGTGTTGGGAATATTAACGTTCAAACTCTCATCAGTTATACCTCCTTTAATGATGAAAGTGGTAAGTATTTTACTAGTCTATAAACCAGGTGTCAGCCATATTATAATGAGACAAACATCCAGAGATGCTTTTTATTTTGAGGTATTTCAAGTAAGGGAATGCTAAACTGATTGTCATACACAGGTTGCCGCCTTTCACATATGAGCATGTTTTGCATTTTGTTTGCATCCTAAAGACTGCTCGTGTCTCACTTGTGTTGTTTTATCTAATGCAAGTATTAAATGATCTTGTTTTATTTTTGTAGGAGAGAGTAGTGAACGAGTTCACAGGTTTAAACGATGGTTTTGGTCAGTTGTAGAGAAAATGAACAATAGAGAAAGACAAGATATGGTGAGCTGTTATATTATTTTAGTATCAGTTGGTATAGTTTAATCATATAACAGGCTATCTGTGATCACATAGCTGAAGTGTCCAATCGTTTCTCATGGTATAATAGCTCAGTTTAATTAAACTTAGACCAAACTTCTGAAAGTTTCTTTTTGGTTTAGCTTTTATTTTTAATATAGCCACTTCATTTAGGGTCTAAAGATGGCCTTCATGATCAGTCGTTGGTTTGATGACACCGGCAGCCAGTCAAATTTCTTCCCTCTCTTATGCTGGATTTTTTTTGATTAAAGGTGTATTTCTGGACATCCAGCCCAGCGTTACCAGCCAGTGAAGAAGGTTTCCAGCCGATGCCCAGTATAACCATTAGACCAGCTGATAACGACCACCTTCCTACGGCTAATACCTGTATTTCACGACTTTATATTCCTCTCTATTCCTCCAAAACTATTCTACGTACTAAACTATTGTTGGCCATCAAGACTAAAGCTTTTGGATTTGTGTGAAGAATTTTGACCATCATTTTGTGAAGATGAGCTTGTGACTTTGTGTGAATTCCATGGATTTAATAATGAGTTATTAATGAAAATATATGAACAAAAACTTGATATATATTTGGATTTTGTGATGTCAGAAAGGAGACAAAATATACAGATATTGGAACTTTTCCCAACTTATGAATTTTGTTACAAGCTGTGGTATTAAGAACTTTATGGATTTCATTAGATACAGTACTTGAAAAAACCAAAGTTTTAGGAATGTTTATGTTACGAACGGAAAGGATTTGGATCTGTTATAAAGTCACGAACTTTGGGGATTTTTTAAACATAATCAGATTAATCAAAGATTTGGATTTGTGAAATTCAGTCATAATTTAGTTGCCATAAAATACTTTATTTGACAAACTTGTCATGGTGTAAGTTGGTGTATAGACGTTGTTAATAAGGATTATTATTTTTGAAACATGGGCCATGGTCATTCTGGACATTGGCCTGAAGAATTTAAAGCTTAAGATTTTATAACGGCTTAAACAAACACCCCTAGATTTATGGAATGGACTTTTCCTTATCATCAGAAGATGTGACAGGATGCACATGAGTGGAAGGGTTCATGAGAAGTCTAGGGGTGTTGGTAAAGGTACACAGCAAGTTTTTGCTTTCTGAACTATGTAATCTAATTTCAATTTGGAGATTTATGTAAATATTGGAGGGCACAATGAAATTTTCACCATAGTCTGTGTCACTAGCGAATGAATTTGAAAAGTGAGGTGTATTTTATGACATGTTTTCTTGTCAAGAGCCACAAGATTCCTTATCTTGGGGATTTGGGAATAACTTGACAAGTTTTAGACAAGCTCTTTCCACTGAAAAAAATATTAAAGGAGAAAACAAGGCTTGAACTTTTATTAGTCTATCAAACTATACTTTTGTTTGAATCGCTACCTTGAATACTACTCTGGGACCTTATTCTCGAAAACTTAAAGATGAAATTCAGATTTTTAAAAATAAAGTAATCTGATTGGATAATAAAGCTAAATTTAAAATCAATTTTATTGATTGACCAATCAGATGACTGGAATAATAAACCCTTTTTAAATTAAGTTTTTGAAAATATAAGACCCCTTATTTGGAATTTATCAATAAGGCGAAGTGGGTCACAATATTTCTGACTAATCAATCAAATTATTTGTCTGATTTTGTATTACAACTTTCTAGATAAAGTCGCCTACATTCTGTTTATTCTTTGTTTTATGTGTCTATCTATTGTACAGTCTTCAATATGAATAAATTCTTTCAGAATATTCCATTGTGTTATTTGTCAGTCCAAATCCATAATGGCAAGCTCAGTTGATGCTAAGGTTTTTTTTCAAAAGTTTTGGCCTAGTTGTCCTAATTCCGCAGTGACACTCAGTTGAATTTGCTTCCAGTTTGCAGATCAATTGCACTTTTCGTAGCGAATAAATATCTGGAAAAAAGGAATTAAATTCAGATGATGTCATATCTTGTGGGTTCTTGACATTCATCAATACATTCCCTTGCAACTTTACTAACTAAACATTGCCAGGTCTATCAGTATCAGTTGGAGTAAGACTATTGTTCTAGTGTAGAACTTCCTCATGTTAAGTCATATTTATCCTTCCCAATGCACTGAAATCTCTCACTGAAGCAAAGGAGACATACTTTAACATATTCTTTAGACAATTAACACAAAAATTGATAAAGAAAAGACTTTAATTCACGTATTTTTACATTTTTAATGAATGTAAACAATGAAGCCGCCATGTTTGTTTACGTTTTGGTTTAGCACTTCCATCGCCTCTCAACTTTGACCTCAGAGTTTAGGCTGAAAAAAGACACAGCGACCGTTCAAAACTGTGTTTAGACCTCGTAGAATCTTGCATGAATTTAATCAAATCCTGGAATTGACATGACAATGGTTTGATTCAGCCCTATCCTCTTTAAACTGATGTACGGTTGAAACTTCTGACAAAAATCCGCCATTTTGATTTTATTACTCTATTTGATTTGTTTGATATTCGAGACTAAAGTACAAGAACAATATTGTAGCTTATTGGACAAACTAGTCTACGACCTAACGTCATTCACGGTCTAAGGGAGACAACTCCATTGAATGATGTCAAAAATCGACTGTTAGAATTTTAATGGAACTAAGCGTTCGAGACAGAGGCGCATGCGCATGTACGGAATTTAACGAGTGATGCCGCATAATTACAATCGGCTCTTCAAGTAATTTCCATAAACCTAAACCGGAAACACGTGACATATTTGATTAACCAGACTCAAACTTCTGTTGACGATTACGACTTTTAGTTCGAGAAAGTTGAATGTAAACAAACATGGCCGACTTTGAACACTTTTTTCAGAAATATTTTGAATTTTTGGCTGTAAAAGCGAATACACGGAGAAATCTTTCACTTATAACGTTCTGCAAGTTGAATAACTGCCATGGCAAGATTATCGTGTACTGCCATGCTTGATGACTGGAGGATAAACATTCTACGCCCATTATAATGTCTAGAAATTGCACTTGAAAAAAGTTGAGGATTTTGACTTCATTGACTATTCTCTGGTAAAATCTATAGTGAGTTGGATTGTCGTCTGCAAGGCGTTAAGGTTCTGTGAGTTTGAATCATATGCAAGGTAAAAAGATAATGCCATGACATGACCAGCTAAAGAACCACTTATTGAACGGCATTAACGTAAGTTAAGTTCACAAAAACATTGTCCCTCGCTTATGAATGAATATATTTGTATAACTTTTGGACAGGATATTCCACATATATTTCAGGACAAATTAAAACAATCAATAATTTTGGATTGTATACAAAACTGAAGCAAAAATTATTTCTGTAGTGTTTGATTTTGTATGAATACACTTCAAGCCATTTCTATATTTGCATTGTATTATCTTTGATGCCTATTATAAGAGTATTGTTTGATCTTATTTAAGATTTTAATGTTTGAAATTTTGATTTCTTCCAGGGTATTGGGAAATATGAAGAGCCTGTAAATTCAACTTTAGTCAGGTAACAATTTTATTTTCCTGAAATATTTCTGTTTTTCCAGGTTTTTGTGAGATTGACAAACATAAAACGTTTTACAAATCTATTTTATGTAGAGAAATAAGAAAGTTATAGTTGATTTAGAATTATACGCGTCACAATATTGTGTATAGCCATTTTGAGAAAATGAGTATAAAAGTAAAAACGTTCTCACTCGCTTCTGAATGAATATATTTGTATAATTTTTGAACAGGATATTCCAGATACATTGCAATGCAAATTGAAACAATGAAATAATTTTATCTGTATTTCTTCAGTGTTTAATTTTGCACGATTGTACTTCAAGTTATCCTATACATAATAGTCTTAATGTTTGAAATTGTAATTTCTTTCAGATTTTTTGAGTTGATTTCAACCACATCCCTACGGCATCCAGGTCAGCGTTACCAGCCAGTGGAAAGACCTTTAGCCAAGCCAAGTATAACTAGACGAGCTGATAACGGCTACCTTCCTACAGCTAATACCTGTATTTCACGACTTTATATTCCACTCTATTCCTCCAAAACTATTTAGATAAACTATACAAATGATTTAGATTTTTTTGGTTGTTAATATCGTGGTTTTCAATATTGTAATATCTATTGATATTATATCTAGGTGTACAAGGCTATATTTTCTGTATTTATTTATTGTATGTTCATAAATTTTGAATCTGTTTCTGTGATTTGGACTGACAATTTTTTGATATAAATCTTGTTTGGGTTCTTTATTATTGCTTTTGTGCTTTTGTGTTTATCATTACAGTCAACTGATATAGCTCTAGATATTTTGTTTCCTTTCTTTCCTGTGGGTAACAGCACTGATTGTAATTAAAATACAGAGCTAGGAATTAATGAAACAATATTATGAGTTGTATTTTATTCAGTTATTAATTATTTAGTCTTGGTATTTTTATTTTAAATCCACAATATCTCTGACTAATCAATCAAATTATTTGTAAGATTTTGTATTACAACTTTCTAGATAAAGTCACCTTCATTCTGTTTATTCTTTGTTGTATGTGTCTATCTATTGTACAGTCTTCAATATGAATAAATTATATTAGAATAGTCCATTGTTTTATATCTTTTAATGTGTTATTTGTCAGTCCAAATCCATAACGGCGAGCCCAGTTATTGCATGGATATGAGGGCAGCTGGAATTGATATCTATTTAAAAAATTTCAACTGGAATCGCGATAATATAGATCAGCAGAAACTCCTTTATTGTGGTCTGAAATTACAGCAAGTTATTTATTTCCCTTTAATCATTGGTGCTAAAGATTAAAATGCATGTGCAGGCTTATATTTTGATCAATTTTAAAGGAAACATCACACTAGGAAATAGTGGAAGATTGAAAATAGGCTTGATACAGTAAATTGAGCCTGTGCTTCAGAAATTTGACAAATCTATCATTAAGTTTGGCTCCCTGCCAAAAATTAGTGAACCTTGACCTAGATGTCAGAGGTCAACATCACCTGTTTACTATATTGAAGAGTTGTTTTGATAGGACAATATTCAACTTGTTTCTTCAAGCTAAATAAACTAAATAAATCTTTCTTGTGTCTTTTCTCTCTCTATCCAACCCTCTAATATTGACTTTGTCTTTTAAAAGGCTCATTTTTAAATGGAAATTAAGAAGCATAATTTTGACCAATCAGAAAACAGAGGTCAAATTACAACTGGACAGAGATCAGCCTCTCTTTCACTAGGGTTGTTTCATATTTCTAGTTCACAGGGCTATTTTCAAGTGCTGTAGTGTAATTCTTACACCTATAGCACTGGAATTTAGTCCAATAATGTGTCTTTACATAGAAATACAGAAAATAACCTCAAAACATGCAAAAAATGCATACTTTAGCAGAAATTGCTGAAAAACCAAAATTAAACATAGCTATCCCCCCTTGCCAAAATCCAGTGGAAAACCCCGTGTCCTACTTACTTGACCTTTTTGCACTAAATTTGACCCAGGTTTGACCTAGGGCGTGGGAAAATTTGAAAATCCAAAAATGGCCATTTTGTTTTAAAAACAGCTCATACCTGTCCACCCCTATAAATCAAAATGGACTCTTCCAGGGTTATAATGGACTATTCCAGTTTTTGGTTTTAAACGGCTCGTCAGAAAATCCTTCCTGCACTACCCTTAAAACCCTAATGGACTCTTCGAAAACAACTTGGACTCTTCCACTTTTTGGAAATGAGATTTTAACTCCATTTTCTTCCTATCCACCCTATAAAATCACAATGGACTCTTCCACCCCTTAAAAATTGAAATGGACTCTACTCTAAAGCCCCTACTACACTGCAAATATATTTACTGATGTAAAAAATCCATTTATTGGTGATTCTAAAGCCCCTACTACACTGCAATTATATTTACTAGTGGAGAAATCCATTTACTGGTGATTTAGGGATGTGTTTAGCCCACAGAAGACAGTTCTGTTTATAATGGCTATTTGTGTTGTTGTATAATCATTCATTTGGTACTTGCAAACAGCACATGGTCACAGAAATACCAAGGGGTGTCAAATCCCTTCTTCTCCATTCAAAGGGGGTGGTGATTAAAAAAAATCATTTAATTCAATATAATTAGTTTATTTATCACTTAAATATTTGAAATTTGGTTTCCCTTTTTCATCTGAACGAATCATCTTCTTCTCTCATCCTGAAAAAATTAAATCACAAAATAAATCTAACAATGTAGAGTGTGACAGGTTCATCACTACATCACTTAATAAGACTAAATAAACAATTGAATTAAAGTTACACAGAATAGCAGAATCAACAAACAGGTGTTACAATTACATCAAGACAGACCAAATCAATTGTTGGTTTGTGAAATAAATGGCATATAACATCCTACATGTCTGCACCATCAGTTTATCAAGCAACAATCACTGATCTGTTCTAAACAGGAAACATCATGCCATTCAATAAGTCCTTCATTATTAGGTAACAACAGGGTAGGGTTGTTAACCGACTCTAGGAAGCATTGGCCCTGAATCATTTACTTACCTTGAAAATATTTCGATCGAACACACAGCACCTAGTTGCCTTGCAGACGTCAACTCAGTTTAGATTCTACAAGAGAATATCATGCTACTCAATGAAGTCCTGAAGTACAATTTTCTAGACATTAGAATGGCTGTAGAATGTTTATCCTCCATTCAACACGCATGACAGCTCACGATAAACTTGCCTAGGTAGTTGTGCAACTTGCAGAACGTTAATAGTAAATCATTTCGTCGTGTATTAGCTTTTACAGCCAAAAATTCAGAATATTTCTGATAAATCTGCTCGATGTCGGCCATGTTTGTTTACATTCAAAAATCTCGAACTAAAAGTAGTAATGGTCTATAGACGTTTGAGTCTGGTTAATCAAATATGTCACGTGTTTCCGGTTTAGGTTTACGGAAATTACTTGAAGAGCCGAATGTAATTATGAGGCACCACTCGTTAAATTCCGTATATGGGCATGCGCCTCGGTCTCGAACGCTTAGTTCCATTTTAGATCTAACAGTCGAATTTTGACATCATTCAATGGAGTTGTCTCCCTTAGACCGTAAATGACGTTAGGTCGTAGACTTGATTGTCCAATAAACTACAAAATTGTTCATGTACTGTATTCTCGAATATCAAACAAATCAAATAGAGTATTAGAAACAAAATGGCGGATTTTTGTCAGAAGTTTCAACTGTACATCAGTTTAAAGAGGATAGGACTAAATCAAACCACTGTCATTGCAATTTGAGGATTTGATTACATTCCTCCAGGCTTCTGTGAGGTCTACACATAGTTTTGAACAATTGTTGTGTCTTTTTTCAGCCTGAACTCTGAGGTCAAAGTTGAGATGCGATGGGAGTGCCAAACCAAAACGTAAACAAACATGGCGGCTTTATTGTTTACATTCATTAAAATGTAAAAATAAGTGAATTAGTCTATTCTTTATCAATTTTTTGTGTTGATTTGCTAGAGAATATGTTAAAGTATGTCTCCTTTATTTCAGTGAGAGATTTCAGTGCATGGGCTATATAAGACTAAACATGAGGTTCTTTACCAGTATACAGTTCAACTGTTAGTAAAGTTTCCAGGGAATGTGTTGATGAATGTACCTAAGGAGTGACTGTAAGTGATGCAGACATAGCTTTACCAGATTATTTACTCATTTACAGCGGGGCAGACAGGATTTTTGAGGCATGATACAGTCTCAAGTAAGGCAGGGCATGCCAACCTTTTTTGAACCCAAGATGCCACCATACAAATCAGAATCCTTCATCGACTTCATCACCTGAAGAGGAAAACTCGTTGCTATTTTTGCAGGGAATCCATACCCAATCATAGACCAACAATTCTGAGCCTACCTAGGTCTTTAGACATCATTAACAGACGTGATATCATCACTAATTAGTAGCCTATGCTTTCACCTAAACAGTGACTATATCACATTTGTAAATGAGGTCTTAGCCCAACAACTCTGACCCTACCAAGTTCTTTAAGGTCAAATTCAGATGTGATATCTCACTGTAGATGTTTTGATAACCTAACCAGTGACTCTTATCACATCTGAAATGACATCTGAAAAATCTGGGCAGAGTCACAAAAAAAGAAACAACAAAATGTATTTTTTATTTATATTTTAATTTATATTGTTTACAATATTTAAATATATTTTGATATTGGACATAAATATTGCAAAATGTGTACTTTTTTAACGTTGAAAAATTCCTTAAAATTGAAAAATGCCTAATTTCTAACTTCATTCAAAAGTTCTGCAATGATATGCGACAGCAGGTCACACACACACAGTTCAAATGATTTACAGCTAGTTTTCTAAAATAGTTAGCTACAATAGTGCAGCAAAGATATCTGTGCATATCCAGGCCACGTATTCTTGAAACGATCATAGCGCTAGGATATCCTAGAAACAGTGTTAGCGTTAGTAAAGACCCTAGGATATCCTAGAAACAGTGTTAGTGTTAGTAAAGACCCTAGGATATCCTAGAAACAGTGTTAGTGTTAGTAAAGACCCTAGGATATCCTAGAAACAGTGTTAGCGTTAGTAAAGACCCTTGGACATCATGTGGCTAAGATCGTTTCAAGAATACGCGGCCAGACTCGATTCAAAACAGTAGCAGTCTATTTTATTTGTAGGTAGTATAAATAGTAATTGAAACTGGAGAAGTCTGACTGAATTAATTACTATTTAAACTACATCAAGCACCTCAGCAGACTGCTCTTGCTTACGTCTTCATTCAAATGAAGTTTTTTGCTGACTATCACTTACATAAGCACGTCATATTTTGCCTCAAAACTGAACTACTAAGAAAGAATCTATCCACTACATCAAAAATTTTGAGTTGGAAAATTGAGAAAGAAATCTAACATATTACAAGATACAAGTTTGAGTCCTAATTCTGGAATGTCACATAAATAATGGTAATAATGAAGTTAATAACACCTTAGATTAAATACTGTTATTATATCATGTTCAATAACATGTTAGCAAACATTCTCATACATTCTTATATCAGCCAAATTTTTGTTCCGTTTTTTATTAGAAGAGGTCATCAGGTTAGGTCAAAGGTTATTGACACGAACAAACAAGATGTGTTTCGACCTTAACTAATAGGTATATTAAAATTAAAAGCTAATAAAAAATTGAACGAAAATTTGGTCTTATTTTAATTTGACTTGTCTGATATATTTCAATCTGTTCACTTAGTTTAAATTGTTAGCGATTAATCTATATGATATCATTACGACAAGATCAGACTAAAATTATCCACAGTCTTAACTGTTTCTCTGATTCAAAATGCACAATTAATAAACCAACAAAACGTACTAGGGTAAAAAGATAAAATACAATGACTCCGATATAACGAACATTCTGTGAGAGTTAAGCCAAGCTGAGGCCTGATTCCGAAAACTAAAACTTCACGTTGATTATCCAGTCTGATGATTGTATTTTTTCCAATCTGTATTTCAGTTAAGTTTCCAAGACAAGGCCCCCGATATTAATTTTAACAATAAGGAAACAATTTTGAAACCAATACTTTCATAAATGCAAACATTTCCTACTCAAAAATTCAACTATCAATAAATTTTAATCGTATGAAACTAGGACCAGAGAACTGAGCAATACGGACTGTGAATTTCGTCGTTTTCTACTCTACAAAAACCACAGAACAAACATAACAAGAAACTATGTATAAAGCTGTGAATAGGCTTGGTGCAGTGTCTAGTACTGTGTGGAATTATTGATACAGTAAGAAAAATAGAGAAGTGATTACACGAGATCATAGTGCAGACAAGATTTTCTTCCACTATTTTCTACTATATCAATAATCACACACCAGACCATGTCTATACCCTTCTTAAGCATGCCGAGATTAAACCATATTTACATTTTCTATCATTTAAATCAACAATACAACCACAGGCAATAATCCAGATATTACCAACTTGATTTCACAAAGGAGTACTAGTCAGTCAGAGAATATTAAACCCCACATTCATATGATTATATATAACAAATAAAGGTACCCTCACACCATAGCGATCACCAGCTGCGTAGGGTTGTGAACACGTATAGCAGTCATTAGTTTCGAACACAACTCCTTATCCTGTTGTTTGAAACAATAAAATATGTTTAAACAACTCCTGTCATCACTCTCAAATAGAACTCTCATACTGGGTTGTGAGTTGAGTTGTTTTCATGACCACTTTCATTATTCACAACAATACTATAGTAATTACCAGCTGCGTATGATTGTGAGTAACAATAGAGGTTATGTAACTCTCGGCAACTGAGTTGTGAGTAAAATTCACAATCATACGTAACTGGTGATCGCTATGGTTTTAAGGCATTTTAAGGAATATTAAAACAGAACTTGTTACTCAGAGTTTCATGTTTCTAGTGACAACATACTTGAGATTCTGTTTTAATATAATATATCGCTCTGTAATTAATACAATGAGCACTATTCTAGTATTTTAACAGTCAAATATCATACATAATAAATTATATTTATCCTTATTGAGTGCAGTAAAAACCCAGTCTTGGTTATATATAATACTTAAAATATAATCCCTCAGTAAGTCTAGTTCAACCCCTCTTCCCTTGGATATATTAATCACTTCAGATACAGACAATCTCATCTTTACAATGTCAAGCTATTACTATATAGGTCTTTGGTAATAACTTGACATTGTGAAGATGAGGACAAGCCTGCTTTTAGTTGTTATCCACTTCTATAAAACTGTTTTTAAAATACACTGTCTTTCCTTCAGTTACCTTGATTTAACAAGACTCGTTCAGTAGAAAACAAAATGTTTTGTCTACTTATCTTCTGGACAAGACTTGTTCAATACAAAACAGTTTTTCAAATTCCAAGCTTGCATCAAAACCTAGGCCACTTATATATCAACACAGGCAGTTATCAAACCTCAAAGTTATTGTTTGACAATATCTCATAATATGACGACCGATCTCTTACAAGAACTTGGCGACTATTTCATGAAAAGCTCTCAGACAATAACAAATGAAGTGTCATTGAAAAACCAAAGTATTTGTACGAGTACAGATAATGAGATAGGTTATATCTTAAAAACATTCAAAGCTATAACAATAATTTCAAAGTGATTAAATAAAATATTAGACTTTAAACATCTGATGATGAAAAAATCCACATAAATGATTAACCAAATAATTACAAAGAAAAACATTTATATATTGAACACTTATATCAGCCAATCATCTGCTATCTTCACAATGTCAAGCTGTTACGATCTTCGTTGATGTCAAAGTTCAAAATACCTTGACCATTGTCAAGATGATCATCTCCTCAATACCAAGGCGTCCCAAAAATTTACACAGAAATATACTTGATTGTTAATGAAAGAAAATGAGAAGACATCATTGCACCGTCTGCTCTTAATTTTCACTGTTAAAGAGATTGTAAAGAGATTTTCTAAATCGTTTATGTTTACCAGTTACACTGATAGCATTATTACGATTAGTGACAACATTAAATACTTATTTTTAGTGAAATTGCAAGAGCAACAGACTTCTGATTGAAAATTGGAATAGTAGAATTTGTCCTCGGTACAAATACAAAATTTAGAAAACATCTTGACAATCTCTTTAACTGCAGATGGTCTTAGTACTTGTTTATACCTATCATCATCCAAAATTTACAAATAATATACTAATGTTCTTCATTGTTGTACAACTATACACAAATATTGACAGTGTACAAATACTGTGAGGAACAGAAACTAATTTTGAAAGATGGAAGTCCAAAGATTATGTGAAAAAACTTAGAAGAAGCATATTTACACTTCACTAAAGCAAGAAAAGCAACACTCGATACATCATAACGCAAGTTTCTCTTCACGAGATAATATCTAGGAATTTGATTGGTTGCACCATGTGTATTTGACCAATCAGATTCTCTTAGGTCAGAGAGATCCAAGAATTCTAATGAGAATAGTAACGATATATTTTCTGAAGTCCAAATCAGCGATCATACAACAAGAGTTTTAGGAGTAATTGATGTGCAATGCAATTAAAATTTAATAACAATTTCTGTTCTTTTTTTTCTGATATCTTCATCTCCATTGTAATCTAACAAGTCTTCGATCACAGTTGCGTTCTAATGATATTATTTTAACCTATCAAAGTATCATGTAATGTAATTCAATTCATTGATATATTTAGGTTCAATATCAAAGAAAAGAAAAGATAGAAATTGTAAATCTAAAGTAAGTAATATTGTTTCTTGTGGACCGCTTTTCAACAGAAATATGTTTCTGAAATAATTCTGAATCTGCATGAAGGCAGCCACATTCTGAGACAGTTCTGAATTCCTACAACTCAATGGAACATATTTCAGAATAGAATGCCTGTCAAAATTACAGAAGAAACTCAAAAGGAAATAAAGAACAAAACAAAAGTGTGGATTTTTTCTTTCTGGGTAGAAATCTTCTAATTGAGTGGAACTTTTTCTTCTGGTAGTGGGGTTGACTTGCTGGTTGTTAGGGGCGTTGCATCTCCTTCTCCTCCCACATCCTCTTGTAGCTCCTCCCCCAATTCTTGATTAGATTTACTTCCTGTGACCTTGGCCTGAATAAAACCCTAAATAAGATTACAAATATTAAAGGTGAGGGTTATTTATTAGTAAGTGAGTTCTCTCCCTTCTTTCACCAATAAATAGCTAATAACTACGTCTTCTAATAATACTAATTATTAAAATAGACAACCATATCCCTTTAAGTATTTCTAATATGTTATTCATGCTACTATTAACCTAATGGTGCCAGCACACGGACAGTTTTTGTTGCAGACACGAATTTTCAGACACAAAAATCAGCAACAAAAACCGTTCGTGTGCCGTCACCATAAAGCTATCCTTTCAATAATACATTAATATGTTTGAATATAAATCTATAATATACATTAACACATAAACACAGAGATTAATAGTTAGAATTTATTATTATGTGATGTAGAAATAACAAACATGCAATACAGTGGGTAAAAATAAAATCAAAACACAAGATAACACATCCTATTTCTGCTCCAGACTATAGGCCTGTAACACACAAGTTCTGTGGTTTATCACAGATACCTTGGTATATCAAAGAAGATATTAAATAGTAATAAAATGAGAGACTATCTAACGTATAAACACCAGTAAAATGAATGATGACAGGGGAGACTACTACTACTACTACTACTGTGTGAAGAGAGCTGAGCGATAAACTGTTATATCAAGATTCGTGCTGTCAGCAAAACCAAAACACTTTGGAATATTTTCATGAATGTTTTGTTAGACAGGACCATATCATCCTGGTGTATTGGTTCTGATTCTGACCAATGGCAAATAAAAAGTCTATTAAAATTCTGAATGTAATTATTCTTGTAAAATATACGTTGTTTATATTAGGATATTGTAGCCTACTGACGTTTTTAAAGAATCTCAGACCAATATCGCCCAGCCCACAATGAGAGAGAAGAGAGAAGAGAGAAGAGGGACTATTACTGAGACACCACTCACCAATTTATCTTTGAGATTTTCTATGGACCGGGAGGACTAGGGGAGGGAAATGTAAGAGATGATCAGAGATGCTTAGAATGATAAACGATGCTCGGAGAAAACCACATTCAAAAATTTTAACTTGGGCAATTATTCTCTAAAACTTATTATAACACGATATCAGTAATTTCCTTTTATCTTTCATTGTATAAACAAGTGGGAGGAGCCTAACTGTGCTATAACAAGGTTTTATTCGTGGTTATAAGAGAGGGGAGTGACTGAAACTATGCTATTAACATTACTTATTGAATGATCCAAGATAGCTATATATTAATTGTGTCAACTTGCTTCAGTTTAACGAATGATTTAGGATAAGAAATAACTGTAAGTTTACAACTTTTGTTAACATTATGATAGAATGTCTATTGGTGAAATAACAGCCAATCTTTATTAACGATCACATCATTAAAGGTTTGTTTTAAAGTTCTAAGTTTTAGAGAATAAATCCCAGATATTAAGCTATGTATATAGGTATGAATATATTCCTCAAATCCCTTTGATTAATCATGCTACAAGATCTACTATCCTCTAGCTACCAATCAGGACTGTTGATTTGATGGTATTTACCAGTCATGTCTGACTACAGCTTTAAATAGTCTTAATATGATTGAAATCTTGGGGAATTTTTGATAAATATAGCCCAGCACACAATTCAAACAAATACTTCAAATATTTGTCATGAATAAGCTTATACTACAATTATTTTTTATCTCTTTTTTAAGAAAACTGTCAGACATGACTGGTCAATACTTTCAATCAACAACCCTTCTGTATTTTGACCAATATATATATGGCTGTGTTAGATCAATAATCAAAAAACAAAGGAATATTTTATGGTATAACTGACTTCTTTATTAACAAAGTTTGTAATGTTTACACCATAATATATTTCCTTGTGTTTTATGTTAATACGTGCTCTCTGCTTCTAAATATCCTTCAAAGCTTATGTTAGATCAATAGTTCAGGTCATTTGACAAGTGCAAAATTATTTTTTGGACAATATCAAAAATTAGCTCAACATCTTCACAACAGTATGTGAAATAAATGACTGACTTACCTTCACGTTAGTGTATGTATGTTCTACTTTCTCTTCTAGTGATTTGAACGTAGGTGAATTCCTAAAAAACAAGTGTTTACCATTAATATATTAGCTACGTTTCCATTCACTGACTCCTTGTTCGTCAAGTATGCTCCATTTTTGAAACTGGTAAAGAGGTACTGATAGCGTTGATTTGTACCATTCCAATTTTAATTCAAAAGTTTTTGGTTCCTGCAATTTCACTAAATCTCTCTAGAAGTAGGTAATATTCTATCAAATTGATGTATTCCAATGCTGAAATCCACAGTCCCTACTTGTAACCTAAGCCATTGCTTCTATAAGAGAGTTTCTCTTATAAAACCTTACACTAAAACTAAGCATATTAAGGCATCACTATTGCCAAGACTCATAGATATCATTCAGTCAACAATTAATACTTACTTGATGTCTCCTAATTTTTTCGACACGACACCTCCGACGGCAGAAAATGCTGAGCTTGTTTTCTCCGTGGCTGTTTTCATCATTCCGGATGTCTTCTGATAACTGAAACATACAGAAATTATCTTGGTTAAACCACAGATAGAGCCATGTGAACCATGCTTGATAACTTGACAGTATTACAAAGTCAGGTCGTATTGTAACTCAAAATATATATATTTAAAACAGTGATATATTGGGTGTAGAGTTTAAGGAAATTAAGACACACGAGAAGTTGAAATATTATAGAAAGCAATCATACTAGAAAACACAAGCTAATACATGTATAGGCATCAACTAAAGTGAAAACAAGGGAGAACTAAAAAGCAAGCGGGTGATAGAAGAGTAAGGAATGTGGTACCATAAAAGCAAACTATATACAGCTAAGATTGTTTTGATTAAATAAAATTCACTGCCTCTAACGAAACTATTTGGATAAAGTGGACCACAGTCCCATCTTTTTATTGATAAAGGTTGTGGTATAAACGATGATGGGGGTATATCAATGAAGAATGATGATAAAGTAAAAATGAAACGAAACAAACAAAAAAACAAAGTAGAAACTTACACAGGAGAACTAGAAATCTTATCGTTAATCTGATGCAATTTTTCATTTGTCTTTTGATAACTGAAACAAAATGGTAGGACCTAGAACTACATTATCTATAAACTACAGTGTTCGGTGGATGACAAGTTAACGTCTACTTCCAGTTAACTGATATCGCAGACTAGCTTAGACCTACATAGTCTAAAAACAAGGCTAGTTGTTAGATGACAAGTTAATGTCTGCTTCCAGTTCACTGTTATCGCAGACTAAACTATTTGATAGAAACTAAATATTTGATAGTATTGTGCTTAATCTATGAAATTGATGAAGTGAACACTATGTTAACAGTGAAAATATCGTGTTATTTTTCTAATCTTGAAACTAAATAGCTGATTATATTTGTGCTGAAGCTGTGAAATTGCTGTTAGAACAATAAGATGAAATATATATCCACAATATAACCCATTAAGATTTACAGTACACAAAAGCAAGACCCAATGATAGCATGATTTGAAATGATGAAACCACACGTTAATAGAAAACCCACACAAACCCTGAACAGGCAACATAATAATACATATTACATGAAAATAACTGTAACTTGACACTGAGACCATAAGTTGCCATTGGTTCCATTCTCCTCAATGTTTAAAAATTCTGAGCCAGTGATGCTAGTTTCCGTATATTGCAATCCACCCAAAAATATAATAGTTCTGAGTACAGGGCCAATGCTTCCGAGAGTCCACACCTAAAATAACCTGATTTTACTTACGAATCTGAACCTCGAATCTGTTCAATACCAGACGCCATGTCAGCCTTGAATTCTTGGAATGGCGTGATTCCCATCTTTCTCTTTAATTCTGTTGAGTAGCGAACTTTGGTGCCTAAAACTTGTCTCAATGTAGCTATCTCACCCTCAACCTAAATATCAGGTACAAAATAGTTAAAAGAATTTAAATAACTTAAAGATTAACAATTTATTACTCTAATAAGGGATAAGGACACTCAAATTACTAGAGCTAATCTCATGTTGTCGACTCATATGTTTCTGATACAACAATGACATGGTGGTTAATTTTCCTTTACATATGAGCAAAGTACATGATCTCGTGGATCATCAGGAGTAAGAAATCAAACAACGATGGATAAGAGGTTCGAAAATATGGACGAAGTTACCTTAATAAATACAGATAAGTAAGAAAAATCACTGAACAGAAGAAAGAACATGGTTGTATTTACCTTAATAAGTTCCTCCTTTAATTCTAACATCATTTTCTCCTTCTCAACAGGATCCTGGTAGACGGGCGTGTCTTCATCTATCCCACTACTAGCACTGTGAACACTCCCCATACTTCCTTTCTCAAACGTGGTGGGGGAACTCAGGTTATCAAACGAGTGTTCATCTGAAAGTATATTAACAGAAATCATGACAAGTAACGTCAGACAAAATTCAAGCTCTTACTAATATAACTCTTAGAAACCTTACAACAGAACCTGATACATATTGTTACTTAGAGTTTGAAGCTGTTCGATATTCAGACTGAGCGTGAAACCCTTTCGTAAATCTGATTTCAGCAATTAACTCAAACAGTCTGAATGATAAACTGATAATATAATAATATCCAGGCATATTAAAACATGGTACCTTCAAACTCATTAGATTTGAATTCCTCGTCATCTGAGAGCGTTGCATCATGGGTAATACTGAGATAATTGGAATAGTCGCCAAGGGAACTAATCATATTTTTATAATCCTCTTCTTCTCTTTCAATATTTTCATTATCATCTGTTTTTAACGACGCTGAATTCCCGTTTGATATTTGACGTCTGATATTTTTTGGGAGTGTTGCATCTTTTTCTATGTCCTTCATTTTTGTAAATTTTTAGCCCTCGTCAAGAGACTTGTATCATTGAAACAAAGTTAACTATATATACATGTACATATAGAGGTACAGTTGAAGATAATGTGATAATACCACTCAATATTCTGATGTCTGTGATATACCACTACAAACTTTTATTCCAGTTCTAGTAGACCACTATTCTAAGATTCTTACAATTTAACAAAAATCCAATTTCAATTATTTTAAAAAAAGCATGACAGAGAAATCCACTTGAACGAATATGACAGAATCTGATGAGAAAGTACAGAATCACTACAGATCTAATAATAGTTTCCTTTATTCCATTTTGTAGAAAGAAAAAACTACATGTACTGAAAATTATACTGACACAATAAGACTGTATTCAGACTATAAATAACTATATTTCATCTATTGATAAGTGATATTCAATAAGATATCAGTCCAATATCAACTGATATTTCACCCCTCCTATTTATAATCCTTCATATCATATCCTTTTAATGATAACAACTCAATATTTACACTATAACACCTTGGTTCACCATGGGAGCTTATTTAAAACCAACACAATCCAACTATTTAAATATTATGTAAGACTATTGTACCAAGTCCAACTTCCAATTCCAGCTTGCGAAATTTACAACAATTGAGAACTAGGTATAAAGACAAATGAAACTAATGTTCACATAATCATACTCAGAATATATCCCATGTTATTTGAGTATATATCATATTTACAAATACATCATCGAACGACATACAATACAGGTTTAAATGTCCAGCAACTAACAAAAAATCACAGTCTCTATAACAGTAACGTAAACAAAATCCTGCGCAGAAACGAAACACTCTGGATATTTGAAATCTTTTACACTTATGTCTTGTATCCACTGAAAATGTTCAGAGTTTGACTGGCCGAGGAGTCTGAAGAACTAGTTAATATACCCAGTGATAAAGAAAGGGCACCTGCTTCAGTGACCAGCTCATTAGTGTAAAGGTGCTATATTAGTAAACAACACAACATAATAACTGTGACAAACATATCCATTGATTGCCACATCTACACCTAATACCACATAAAGACATCTAGAAGCCCAGAATATCATCTACCACACATGATTGGTCAAGCCTTAATTCATTATCCAATCAAATCACTTGCTCAGCAAACCAAAAACTACCAGAATTAAAGTCATTACCTATCAATCAATCTCAATGACAAGCCTATAATCTATTTTTAAATTAATGTTTTTACTAACTGACATTTGATTGGTGATTAGAAAATAAAAAAGACTGTTTATCCAATCAATGTGCAGCGAAATCAAACTGGTATGAGTTTGTCCAATGATAGGAGAGGTAGTTCAATAGGTTAGTTAGTATGCCCTCTGGTCAAACCAATAAATAGCAAGATTTATATTTGTCATCTTATATAATCTATTATTTAGAGACATTACTTCAGAATTTATAAGTTACTACAGTTTGCCAATAGAGAGCCAAGATCATTGTATGTTAAACCCAACTTAGGTTCACGAGGAACCTGACTACCAGCTAGTCATTTGCTAAACCTTTTAGCATTGATCTTTTCCAGATTATCCGTGTCCACTTACAGCTGGGTCGATTGGAATCATACGAAAAGATGACTTATTCAAGATAACCAGACGTTCAAACAATGACTGAAATTAGAACCCCTGACCACCAGCAATTTGACGTAACCAAGCAAATTTCCTGTAATTATCGGTATGTAACATACAACCCCACAACCCATCCTCAAAAATGAAACAAGAAATATTTACCTAAAACGATGTAAGAATTCTCAATGCTTTCATAACCCTGATAAATCTCAGAGAACATTTTGATGGAACAGTACCCTGTCTGACTAAACTCTACTACCCTGACCGGCATAAGCTACGTGACTGACAGTTCTGACTAATTGACTGACAGCAGTTCATGGAAATGAAATTAAACAACTAGCCAAATCAATAATGCAATTAAAATTTGAATTGATGCATGACAATGGGCATTTTTCAATTTTTTATACACATTTTTCATTTTGACCCAAATCTAAGAACATATGATGGTTAACCTGATACTCGATGTCCAACAGAGGTTTGTGATTCCGGGATTTCTAAGATGCCCTAAATATTTCAATGCTGCTTTAAATCAGTAGCCTAATTGTTGTGTTAAAAACACTATTCCTGTTAATTTGTGACATATTGCCATTGAAAAAGTGAGTTATGAAACATAATATTGAGTCTTGTTATTTTATTATTGTATTATTTTATTCTTTTGGTTATTTCAAATGTAGTTTGTCCGATGATACGCTGTTGTTATGGATTTTGGATTTCCTTTTGCAGTTTGGATTGTTAGTACTTGGTTTATTTATGCCTAATTTGAAGGAAAATTTTAAACTGATATTAAGGTGTAAACATGTGATAATCTATCAGAGATACTTATACAGAATTTGTTCATGATGGTGGCCTCAACTCTGACCTACCTTCTGATCTATTAAATAATAAAAAGTGACTACAAAATGACAGTTGGATGTTTGTCTTCATGTTTTAGTCTATAATAATTGCCTGATTAAAAGAATTGTGTTTGAATTGAGGCGTTTCTACTTTACGACTTTACTGTCTACTGCAGTACTGAGGGTCAATTTTAATTGATGTTGTGATAAACTTGCCTCTCTCAATCAAGACAATCACTGGTCAAAATTATTTATAAAATATAAAACAATAGAAGCATGCACCAGTTAATGTCTGACTGTTTCTTTCATTTGGCAGCAGCTGCTACACTCTGAAAACAAATTGAATTTGACACACACAGACTGGCAGACGAATTTTGACATAAAAACCTTTTCCCTTAGCCATTACGCCTGAAATATCCATTCCAACTATGAAACTATGTTACGTACCACTGCTTCGACTGCTTTCGAGCAGATTTTCTTCTTTTCCGTCTTTAGACATAGTATTCTATTCCAATTGTATGACAAATTTTCAGCAGCTTATCGAGTTGGCAGGTTCTCGTATGTGTAAAACGTCATAAATGTTGTCATTTGTCCCACTTTTGATGACGTATCATCTTTTGCTTTCATTACTTCTTCACTTTTTTGCACTAAAAAATAGTGTTACAAATTGTAGTCTCAAATCAACATTATCGATTTTTTATTTGGTTGTTAATTACACAACATGATATTGTGTCCTATTTTAATATTTGTACGTTTTATTTTTTTTTTAGGCAAGTCACGCACCGGAAGTTTCATCTGCGAGATGACTGGACTCAGACAACAAACAATTTCTCCGCTTTGGCGTTAGACTACAAGTTTGGCCACCAGATATATTATTTTGCGGGATTACAATGACCTGCTTTGTGGTTCTAAAAATGAATCTTAATATTATGCTTAACACCAACCAGTAGCCCAACTACCGTAGGGACTGGTTGAACCAATTCCACGTGTCCCCACTCCCAGAAAAAAATGCAGGAGAGCCCCGGTTAACATTGTATGCTTACTCTTCATGAAAAACAACTAAAATTAGAAGGTGATCTAGGCCTACAGGTATCATTTAAGTCTGGGTAGGGTCTACGTTTCATTGGTAGCTTTAGATCTATTGAAACATCAAACAATATGCCTAAAAATTGAAATAATGTCCTTTAAGCCATGGACATTAAAATGAGACAACTCTAACAATTGAAAACCACAGATATAAAAAATGACAGACAAGTCAAATTCAGGTCTATACGTGAGGAGGCGTGGTCGAATATTGAACAAATTATCGCTTCAATCAACTATAGGCGTACCGTTAAACAGCCCCTGATTTCCGACTGATCGGCGACAAACCGATTTATTAGACAATTTATTTTTAATTCATTTTTTTTTTCATTGAGAAAAATATGGGCAGACGAAATTATAATTCAATTCATTTTACATTTCACAAGACTTTGTAATTTTTATCAAAATATTTTCTCAATCCTCGCATTGATTGGCTTATGTTTAAGATACAAACCGAAAGGGTGTAATATTTGCGCGTATTTCCTTATTAGCATATATTCGATGTATTAGATTTAATATTTTCTTTGCTTTCCCCATACGAGGCCCATTATTTTTCGATTTCCTCCTTTAAGCATTATTTTGTAACATAATAATTAAAATGAAATATATTTAAAAATAAAATGAATAAAACGAATTGAACAATGGAAAATGAAATAATGGCATAAATTTGCATAAATTTGCATATGACATTACTAGTTTTTCATGGTTTTATTAGGCCCTATACGTTTTATTTAAACTACTACCCCACCAAACTCTGCCTTCCCATCCAAAACCCCTTTCCCCACGCACTAAATGAAATAACTATCTTCGGCCTTGTGGAATGTTCCTTTTTAATTCTTTTCCACATATATTTTTCGACAGCAGGAAAGATAAATATATGATAAACCTTCAATAAAATTTTTAGTGTAATCAGCCCTTTAATAATTATCACGTGATCAATTAATTACGTATTTGGAAATTGTTATCGTTTCCGTTTTGACATCGCCCAAAAATCTCACCCACAAATATGACGTAATGCATTACTAAGATGCTAAAACAATGCACCCAAACAATATCCTGTTAAATATTTGCATAAATTTGCATATCATTAACATTCCGATACATTAAAATATTATGAAAACCACAAAAATTAATTTTAGTAATTCCATTAATTTGAATCACAGCATGTAGGTCTAAGCGTCTGCCTCCCTAAACTAAGGTGGAACCCCCCAAACCAAGAATTAGTCTGAATAAACAGGGACCCCTGGCTTAAGCCACTGAATTTCGTCGGTTCTTGAATGCCGACGATAAATATTTTATCTAACCCGTAGTTTCCGGGATACTGGCCACGTATTCTCGAAACGATCCCAGCGCTAGGATATCCTAGATGCATTGTTAGAAGTGAAGACACCAGAACATCCTAAAAGATTTTTTCGATAATACACCGCCAGTGGTAAGCCTATTATATAATATAAAAATTGATCAGAATGAATAAGCTATGAGAATATGCTACGATGATCCGCCTGTCTAGAATGTCGGTTGGAAGAAGGAATTTCTCTTTCATTGAGTCAACTTATCCAATCCTTTTCTTATTTACCCTCAAGAGGTTTTCGATATTTCCAGGTCAATCTGAAATCATAGCCGCTTTAAGAACGAAAATAATCTCGGCTTTTTATTGACTTTTAAGATGACTGTTTCGAGGCGAATAAAGTTGATATGCGTTTACCATAGAGTTATATTAATTCTCCGTTATAACTTTATGGCGAATATCCAATTGTGTATTTGTTGGAATACTTAGACTGTCGAAGAAGATGTTTGAGCGAATTCTGGATCGCCAGATGCCACTGTGAGATTGGGTTTTTCAACTTAACATCCTGAGAGTCAGATAGGCAATAATGTTCCGCTAGGACTATTTATTCTGTCCTTCGTCTAAACTCAATTGGGTTTCATTAAAGGCTATTTCTGAAATTTGCTGGCAATATTTCAGTGTATTTCGATTGATTTGACTGACCCCAAGGCACATACATCCCAAATAGAAAATTTACTGATAAAATTCCTGTCTTCTGATTGGTCCATTGGTCGTTATCAGTTTAATATTTATAGAGAAAGTAATAGAAAGTTGAAATTAATTGTCATTTTCCATACATCGTTTAATTCCACGTTTTAATCAAGTTGTTTTCAAATTTCGGATATTCAAATAGGATCATTTCGTACGTGCATATGCAGGTGCATTATCAACCGTGGATTAAGATATCACTGGATATTAAAAGCATTGAAAGCAAGTTGAAATTGGAGAGTGGCGAATTAAATTAAATTAACTTTTATAATTTATTTTGAAAATTGTTATTCTCAGTCAGAAATATTGCGTGGATATTAATTCATTCGATTAATTTTTCGATAAAAATTATCGGAGTAACTACAGTAATAAAATTAGTACTTTGTTGTAAAATTGAAATGAAAGAATGGAAATTTTAATCGGAGATCAGACCTTAAATAAGATAGAATACACAATGTGTGATAAGAACCTAAAATAAACAAATTAATCTCAAAACAAATAAACAAACCCAGAACACTCTCGTTATTCGACAAAAAAGGACAGAAAAAATCGCCAAAATGGATAAACGGTGTGTTTGGATGCTAGTGGTGTCATTACTAATATTCCGATTGGATTTAATATATTCTTCACCAGTCAAATTACTCGTGGACAATTCTCTGTCGGATAATTCCAATTCGGACAAGTTACTCTCCGATGAATTACTTTCCGACGATTCAGAAATTATGGTAAGTAAATTAATTAATAGATTTTCAACATACCCCTAGTTTCAAAAAAGAGATACTAAAATATTTAGTTAAACCACCCGAAAAATAAATGTTTAAGAGATTATTTTCCTTCCGATTTTGATTAGAGTTTCAGAATTGTAAGATACTCAATTCCGATGAAAGCAGACGACGATAATACTCACTTTTCAAATTTTACATAAACATTTCGTCGATTTGAAAAGAAATTCTATTCCAAAATATTCCTCTATATATTTATATATAATTTTGCGCTCTTTTGAGTTGCCATCTAAATAGAAACAATTAGTATAATTGTTCACTGGTAATACACGTACATTGTATATTGTTGGATTTTGCTTTTACTTTTATAATTAGAACATAAATCCACTGGCTTAATTTGGAGTAATTTCTAAAGAAAATTTCCGTAAATCCGTAAAAATTACCGTCAAAATGATCACAACAATGCCCTGTATTTGTACACAATCAAATTTCATAATTTAATATGATTTTTTCTAACAATTGAAAGAGAAATCACAGTTAAAAATCACTGAAGTGAATAATTATTTATTGAAATAAAAAAGATATTTGTATTGTACCTGAAAAATATTTGAATGAATTGTTAATATTATCTCCTTTACGATCTGTCACTCGCCTTAAGCCAGTTGAGAGCGGAAATTCATTTACATCAGGGCCCAGGTGAAACAGACGCTAGGGGGGTGGGGACAGTAAAAGTTACCCTTTACCACGATACGGACTGTGGCCAAAATTATTAACATTGTTTCATTAACCACAAAAAGGTTGAAAAAATAGGGGCTTTGTCCAAATCTATTTCATTTACAAAAATAATGGAATGTTACTTAATTTGTTACATTGGGACAGTGAGCAAATTAGTTACACCTATTATTACATTGGGGCAGTGAGCAAATTAGTTACACCTATTATTACATTGGGACAGTGAGCAAATTTGTTACACTTATTATTACATTGTTTACTGTTATTACATTTACAACAATTGGGGCCGTGCGCAAAATTATCATTTGATTGGGACTGTCAGAATAACGACTCTGTCTTGAATGATATACCATTACCGGTACCAACAATGTTAAAAACAAGAACCAGGGAAGAGGACTGGTGTTAGTAAGCAGTAAGCAAACCCTGTAACATACTGACATTATGTTACACCATGTCTTGTATCACTGGAGATGCCTGCAGGCCTCGTTTTATGGTATTTTTATGAATTGTATATTGAAATATTGATAGGAATCTCGTCTCGCCTTAAACAATATTCAAACATCATCTTTTTCAATTAATACATTGACGTCTTTCATTTCTTTTTCAAAAATTTTTCAAAAATTCACGCCCTATTAAAGGAATACGTATACAAACTAGAAACATTTCTATATCAGACTAACCAAAAGTAACAGATTGGGTGAACGAATCCAACAGTACAAAAGCGAACCACATTCAAATAGTATTTCCATAAGTATAGAGAATGAGGTGGGATAAGGTTTGGGCGTGGCGGTATACATCAAAGAAAGATAACTCTGAAAAAAGTAAATATGGGCAATTTGTTTCATTACATCATAAGAGATACCTGGTTTTTATCTGATTTGTTTAAATAAACAATGTATCACTTAGTATTAATATATATTTTTAGATATAACCTAAGATTTCAAGGTAGAGCCTTGGACCAATCGTGAATTTTAAGGATTTAAAATGATTTTATTCCAATTTCATTCAGTGGTTCTTGCAATTCCACTAAAACTAACCGTATTATGAAATAATCATAGCAAAATGTGAGGGGGTTGTCTTATTATAGTCCAATCTGACAACAAATTGTGAATAATTCCAGGTTGGTCCAGATGATATCCACGATGACCAGACAGTAGAAGAAAGAAAAGTTGTATGGTCGACATTACAACTATTAGAAACTCGTATAGCTCGTCAAAAACACAAACCAATACAAGTAAGTTTAGTACTACTCTTTGTGATATCGGCCAGTGCTTCCCCCTTAATACTACTTTCATCAGGGGCCCCACTTTAACCTGTTTGACCTACGACCTTTGTTGACTACGTTACCATTGAAGAAACCATTGGAATTATTGATGACTTGCTGTGAAGACACACGGGAAGAATATCTTAAACAAGACATCTATATCTACATTTTGATCTACACACGACCTATGCTGACCCATGTCCGAATTGATTTCTATATAACTGTACATGGTGGATCAATGCAAGATCACACTGGGTGCTGGAGACGTATTGTTGGTGTCAGGAATCACCAATATTGACTCGACTGACTGTCGTTTCTCATTCCACTCAATCAACACAATAATCCTATATTCCTGGTCTCAAATAGGGTAAGGGGGTAGGAGAGGGTCTTTTAGTAACTTTAAGAATAAATTGGTCACTGACCTCAACCACCACCACCCCCCCCCCCCCCCCCCTCATCTCATATTGCTCTCATTTTTGACACTGTTTCTGTCTCTTCCAGAAAAACAGACCTGTATCCAAAACAACCAACCTCCTATTTGAAGGTGACATCATGCTGCGACCATCAGAGGCAGTAGAAAAGGTGGAAGAAAATTCTGAACGACAGAAACGAAAGATGACTTCTAAGGATTATAAAATGTGGGATTTCCCCATTCCTTACAGATTCGATACGAAAGGGAAAGCAATTCATGGTAAGATGCACATCTTAGCTAAACACGACGAAGATCGCGGTGTCGAAAAAAAGGGGGGGGGGGGGGGTAGTCAGCAGACGTCGAGATGGCAAGGTCCACAGATGTCAAGATGGTGCGAAGCCCACTAAACCCCAGAAGGTGTGAGGCCCACCGATGTCATCTCATCCGACGTGAGGTTCCAATAATTCCATATACATTGGACCAGATATCAGAGCCTTTTAGGTGAAAATCTATTCTGTTACAGATGAGGTAGAGAAGAGCCATATCCGGAAGGCGATCAGACACTGGGAAGGCAGGACGTGTATCACATTTGAAGAAGTAGATGCTAACTATACAGCCATGAAGCCAGTCATATTGTTTAAAAAAGACATTGGATGTTGGTCCTACGTAGGAAAGGAGAAGGCTTTTAGAGAACAAGAAGTCTCAATTGGTGCTGGCTGTTTCAATGTAAGTTTTTTTCTTTAAGGATAATGGTCCTGCAGACCATAGGTGACCCCGTCCTAGGACCTTGGTTCCCACAAGGGGTATCTAAGAGGTCTCTTGGATAGCATTGAATAATGGTGGATTCAGACCTTCCGGGGTAGGACTACCAACAAATGCCACAGAAATACCTGATAGGTCTCTTGGACAATTTTGAATAATGGTGTATTAATGGCGGTTTTCCAATTCAAATTCCAGGTTGGAACCATCATTCACGAAATAGGTCACGCCATTGGATTCTGGCACGAGCAATCTCGACCAGACAGAGACGATCACGTGACTGTGCTGTATGAAAATGTCAAATATGGCAAGGATTATAACTTTGTGGAAGAATCCTGGCGTGACGTCATTAATCTGGGTATACCTTATGATAGTGGATCCATCATGCATTACAAATCAACTGTAAGTACTTAAGAAGTTTTTAAGACCACATTTTGAGATATTCCAGAGTGCGCAAAGTTTGATTGGTGATCTGAAATGGATCCCTTGATGGTCACCTGCGTAGTATCATTCCGGTGTAGACTGTTGAATGTAAATATAAAACTTTTAACAAGAGCAAAATATTTCCCTTCAATCTTTTTTTTTTGAATCTTTTTAAGGAATATTCGTACAATGATCAGGTGATGACGATTAAAACAATAGATCCTTTACTCCAGAGAGTGCTAGGTCAGAGGGTGGAGTTATCGTTCTTTGATACCAAACTAGCCAACCTGGCCTACTGTAACAGTAAGTGTTTTCTTATCAACATACGTGAACTTTTCAAAAAACAAAAAGAGGGTTTGGGCATTGCCTGACCATCTTCCGAATTTTCTGACCGAATCAAGTCATCAGTAGACTGGTAGCCTAGTCGGGAAATCCCAGCCTAGTACAAATGAACGAATGACGAACTAGAGGGGATTCGAACTCCACCATATTGCTTAACATTGATATTGTTCTTACTTCCAGAGAAATGTCCACAAGCACTAACAGAAAACAACTGTCGACATGATGGATACACAGATCCTCTCAACTGTAACAGATGTAGGTGTCCGGAAGGTCTGCGTGGAGCCCAGTGCGAGACCGTGGCTCCTGCTCTCGGAGGTAATATCTCTTTTGTGACATCCTTAAATTATCCTTAAACCTTTCCTTGGCCTCCGATACTCATCTTGGTGATAAACCAGCTGGCTGCAGCCTTATATTAAACTTGTGGATTAACTAGCGTATATCGAAGGCTTCCTTATAATCAGAATAGTATAGGAATTGAATCTTGTACTTTCAGAGCCATGTGGAGGGACATTACAGATTGAAGGTACAGAAACGTATAAAATAACAACACCTGGATTTCCTTATAACTTTCGTCCTGGACAACGCTGCTATTGGTTGATCAAGGTAAGGGGGCTAGTTACTGGATGTCCGTAACGATAGCAAGCTACAGCAAGTGGTAATCTGGAAAGGGGGTTTGAGCAAAAATTGGCACTGACTTTTCACTGATTAGAATATGATTTTAAAAGAAAATTAGCCTTTTTGGGGTTTTTTGTTTCAGGCTAAAAAAGGCAAATCAGTCTACCTGAATGTTTCCAGTAAGAATTTTATGTTCACACCCAACTGTTCCAACTCGACACGAATACCATGTACTGAAGATTTCCTGGAAGTCAAATACCATACTAGTTTTGGTGGAACTGGTGCACGGTAAGTTCCTGAAATAGAACCAGACAAACATGTAGTGGAATGGGTGAACTTTAGCAAACACAACCGTGAAAGAGAATAAGATCCTGTCTTGTGATCTCTGTCGGACCACAATTTAAAATATTGCTCTGTACCATCAATAATGCAAAGTTATTCTTTCGTTTCATTGTTGATGTTATAAGACATGTTCAATGGTTTATTTGTGAATGTTATGGTTTCTTTTAGGTTTTGCTGTACCGTACCTCCCAACAAGATTATTGTCTCAGAGGGCAATGAGATGCTAGTCATATTTCGATCTACTTCCGGTGGTTATGGTGGGTTCCAGGCTTCCGTTTCATCCGGTAAGACAACTAAGATCTAAGACATTTGTGCAGGTACTCTTATAGATCGTATAGTGCGCATTGTAGTTGCAAGTATATGGTATATGTCTTGATGTCGTATAGTGCGCATTATAGTCGGAAATCTATGGTTTGTGAATCTTGATTATTGGTATTGTTTCAGAATCATGTGGAGGCTGTACGACCGATGAACCGTTAGAACAGAAGGCGTGTGTCAGACATGTCACTAGGTCATGCATACAGGAGTGGCAAGTGAGAGTGAAGGAAGAGTGCCCTGTTTTTTTCATACCCCCTGGGGCTGATTGTGGTGGATATGTGTAAGTCAGTTTGAATACTCACGCCCCTGTCCTCTATCCCTATCTCGAATGCTTTGTCTCAGAATTGTAAAGGATCCTGGCATCGGATTTGAAAGATTCCGGGACTGAAAGGGTTTAGTTTCTTCTTTTAAACTTTAATTTTCCATGTATTTTTCAGAAACAAAACGATGAGAAGAAAGTCGACGTGTGATGAAGAAGAAAAATATTGCTGTGGAAACAGGAAGTTGGTAGATGGCAAGTGTATTGGTGAGTAACAGCCATCCGTAGTACCTTTCAGAATCCGAATCCGAGGTTCGGTTCTCATGAAGTTTGGAGATACAGCCTGCAATTCCGTATTCAAAATGTAATTCACTAGATGAAATATAAAGCTATAAACCTTGAATCTTTAATCGTGGTCTGTGTCGAGTTAATCAAAAGATCTACTTCATTTCAGCATCGCAGAGGCGGATTGCAGCACCACCAACAACCACGACACAAAGAGTTAAAGTGTCTAACCATGTGGTAGTGAACTATTCCGAGACCAATATCAGCAACGACGTAAATGTCGGATGGTCGGATTGGACGGACTTGACGCAATGCTCGCGACAGTGTGGTGGGTGTGGGAGAAAGAAGGTGCGGCGGACTTGCGACTATCCTACAAGCTGTGGGTAAGTTCCTTTGAATGTACAATTTCTAGCGATCTGCAGAATATACTTATTCTTTTACGTTCTTTCTTACCTTCGACCATGCATTCTTGGCATATCCCATTCTGGAACCAGAAGACCACTATATAGTACTGTAGCTCAAAATCCATCCCACCCCATCACAGATAATCGATCATGATAGTATAGGAGACAACTGCACACATCTTCTACAAAGGTAACCTGTTCTTGTTCATCATCCATCCAGTCAAATAGATCTCAACCATTCCTCACCAATCTTGTTATTACAGTGGTAAAAGTTTAGAAGAAAAGACGGTAACGTGTAATATTGAGAAGTGTAAGATTAGTTTGGTTACTCTGTGTAACCAAGTGAGAAGAGTAGAGTATAGATGTGGTTTGTTCTGGCCACTGAAAACATGTACGAGGTAGGTCACGGCAGGTCGATTGTAATTCAAACATTGTTGATACATATACCATAAATTTGCGACTATAATGCGCACTAAATGACTTAAACATATATCATATAATTGCGACTATAATACGCACTATAACTCTATAGTAAAGTCAATGATAAGGTTACATAGGGAGTTGATACTGACAGTTATAATCTGACCATAATATGAAAATATGATTCTTTGTATATTTCAGATATCAGTCGTATTTATCTGTGTGTCAATCATATTGTTGTCAAGGTTTCAAACAAACAGTTAACGGAACCTGTATCCTAGCAACCTGAATTACATATATGTAACTTGTGTAAAAAATGTGTAAATTATGAAAAGAGGATGGTTGGGATCTCGTTTCATGTATCATAGTTCTAATATAGCTTACTGTTGATACATCATGTGGTATCTGGCGATTTTGTTTCTATCCATTACCCTGGGTATACTCACATATTCATGGTCGTTTGACCTGAATATTATAGATGAGATTCATTGACCAGGACAGACATTGAAAGGACAATACAAATGGTGGATTTTCCGATATACAAAAAGAAGCAAACATCTAATTTATTTATCAAGTAGAGTAGATGCGTTATCTGGTTTAACCAATAGCCAATGTGTTATCAACAATTTGTGTTACAATGTGCTAAATATAAACTATACCACGCTGTAAATGATATGCTTGGCTGTAAATAGTACAGAACTATATTTGTGAACATGAGATGCACGATACATTATAGAATAGGGTGAATATTCTATACCACAGTGAATATTAAAGAGAATATGGTGAGAGAGGATTATTATCTCCCCTGGTAAATGTGACTTGAATATGGCCTAATTCCTTGAGATGGTATGATATCTGTGAATCATGTATGGTGCTTAATCCTAATTTTGAAAGGGAGACATGGTACGATTATATATATAAATATGATGAAACATGTTATAGTAACAATATTTATTATAAAGTGTTATTAATTTGCTTTTTGGATGTATGATCTATAATCATCTTGCTTCCTAGCATTAGTTTGTAAATATATTTTTGTTGATTTTTGTTGATATAATTTATATTACATTGTATATAAAATATTTGTACAAATTATATACTATAGTTTTCATTAATAGACCCATATGAATTAAAAATAAGGGGGGTCCTGCAGAAGGAGGAGGAGGGGGGGGGGAATCCCATTTACAACTCTAGTTGTTCAGATGAGAAGAGTATATCAAAAACATGTTGACAGCATGAGAGGAGCTCTAATGTATACATCCTTCCTCCAAAACTTTTTTCCCCACCCTAGTCATGTCCCCCTCCCTTTTACCCACAATTCTACCCTTTCTCTGCCCCCACTATGTTCACACCCACATTTCACAACAGCCAATATGAATAATATGTTATTTATTTTGTAATGAGTAAAATAATCAGGCTATAATTTTTATGAAAATAGGATCGGCAAAATGATTGTCATTACATCTTCACAGAATCAAGGGATTCATTCAACAAGGAAAACCTTTGGGTATTACTGAATCTTTTGAACATGTGAAGATGAAACAAAGAAAAAATATGGCAGCTTAATGAATATATAAATAAAGAAGCAGAGTGGAAAAGACATCACACGCAACAACTAGATTTCCCTTCAGATTTCATAACAGAAGCGGGAAAAAACATCAGAAATATTCAGACAATATTAACAATTCGTAACGAATCACAGGGCCAATATTAACAATCGTAACGAATCACAGGGCCAATATTGACAATCGTAACAAATCACAGGGCCAATATTGACAATTGTAACATAAAGACAAATGAAATGACACGGGTCCTATTTAGCTACTCCTGATGCTGTGTCCACACGAACAATCTTATTCATTTTCCTTTCAATTACATGATCCGTACAAAATTATCTAATGACTGGAGATTTTTTGTCTCTTGTGCGCCAGAAATCAGAGACCAAGAGTGCACACGAGTGGACAAGTGAAATTAGACAGAGCTTCAATTCTATTCACTACTCCTTAGTGAGTTAATCAAGACTGCACGTTGACTAGCACAATACACAGTGATATGAGGTGTTTCAGAATAAAAAGCATGCTCTGGTTGAAATCTGAAGGAAAAATCACAAACACAAGTGATATGTAAAAAGATGGAAAGAAACAGAAATATAGCAGGGAGTAGAAAATTTGCATAATTATAAGAAAAAAACTTTAAGATATTCAAATATTTGAAATGAAATGAGTGGAGTTTTACATCCTACTATTCTGCACCATGTTTGAAATATTAGAAGAGTTGATAACTTATTTATATATTTCAAAGAAATTTAATAAATACATGTGATATTTTTAGACTAGATTTTTAATATTAAATAATTTTCATAATAATAATTAATATGTATTTAAACTAAACTAAAAACTAGCTGAAACTTTGACTATTTTGACTTGTAATATCTTGACTAGCAAATGAAACCATTTTCTTCTACCCTTATAATTTCAAACTGGTAACGTTTCTTAATTAAAAATAACTGAATAATGTTCTAGACATACATCTATCTTATTCAAATCTGAAAGATTGTTATACAATTGGAAAGTAATATTATTTATATCAATAACAATTTACTACCAGTCCTCTAAAAGTCATACAATCGTGAGCTTTCTAAAATTATTCATACCATTTAGACATTCACACGAGTTCTCTTAAAGTTGAATCCATAATCCACAAAACAAAGACGGTAGATTCAGTTTGAAATTTCAAGGGTAGAAGAAAATGGCAGACTACTCTGTAACCATAGCACTTTAGATAATAAATAATAATAATAATAATAATAACTTATATTGGCAACAGGATCACAATCTTAAAGAAGCTTCATACATCTTCATCGTAGGAGATATACAATGTTTCTACAATTTACAAATGTTCTTTTCAAAACTCATAAGTTTAGAAAATATCTTACTGTATAACATTTTTATATTCAATGTTCTGTTCAAAGTTTTAAGTTAAGAATTAAGAATTTTCAGACTGTCAATAAAGACGTAAAGAAATTTTAAGAAAAAAACTCAAGAGTCATGGAGTAAACTGACAGTCTCCCACTCAGATATCTGTTAATTATTAACTAACTGTCGTGAATTAAGAAGTTTCAATGGAAATTAAAACTCAGAAGAAAAAAGCTTGAGTCATGGAGTATAGAATATCAGTTCAGTGACATGGCTAAGTTTAAAATAAATTATAAAAATAAAGCACAATCCAATCGCCCGTCAATTTAAAAACCTGACTTAATAATTCTAACAAATATCTAATTAAGAAAATATCCTTGAAAATTAAGAATAAATCTAACGATCTAACTTGTTCATAAAAAGCAATTTTTTTTATCAATGACCAAGTTATTTGTTTTGAATGAATAACACAGGTTTTTATATCATTCAACAGCAAGCGAATTGCGTTTAAGCACTGCAATGAGGTGATGGCAAAATGACTAGACAAAACCAACCCTGAAACTTACTGACCCTTACCGGTCAAATATATATCAGAGACCCTTACAGGACCCCATCAGAGACAAGGTAAGGGTCAGTAAGTTTCAGACAAGACAAAACCATAATATACTCACAAACAAAACAAACTACAGCTAGAACTCGTTCAGAAAACATTAGATTACCTTTCTTACTACAAAACACCCCTAATTATAAAAATAGAATCTTCCTATAATATAACAAAACAATAAGACTGTTTTATGATATGCATGTGCAGAAGAGTTCAATATAGAAGTAGGGTAGCAAACAAATATAGGCACAGTTGTGTACATAATTCATAAACTTTTGTCCCCAAAAACAAAGAAATACATTGGAAAATGTCAATTTTTGTTTTTCAACAGTTTCTGTATGTGTTTTCTCTTTAAACAAAATTTATTCTTAGATATCTTTGGAGAGAATGCCAAGATTTGTAATGCCTTTCTAGTAAACAAAGTCAATTCCAAAGTTTTCTTAACAAGTTCTAGCTGACAATATAAATATATATATATATAGCATACAAACAAAAACCTAACATGCATAAATAAGATACAAACTATAGATCAAATACAGAATATAGAAACAAACTATAATAATAAACAGGAAACAGAGAGAAAATGATGAATATTCATTACATTGAAATTTTAAGATTCAACACAATAAAAATAACGTCATTATCTCCCTTTTCCAAAAATACAAAAATAATGGGCACTGTCCATGCAATAACAAACACCTTTCATTTATCTTACATTTAACACAAGGGATGTTGATTTGTCTGTATTTACCAGTCAAGTCTGATTGCTACTAAAAAATGTCCTGCTTTAATATAATTTAAGAATATTTTTTAATCACAGGACCATAGAATGACTACGTTATTAATTCATATAAATATTCCAAACTAACTATTACAAAGACCAAAATCTGGAACTTTGTGGCTCTTGTCAGACATGACTGGTAAATACAATCAAATCAACATCCCTTTACTAAATTCTAACTACATATCACTCCAATAATCAACATACTATTGAACAAAACATCACAATTCATTTTCATTCAGGACCTATTCTCTTTTTAAACTGTATTGAAATTTTAAAGTAATTTCCTTTAGAATTTAAACCTTACAAATTCTGTATTTTCTACTTTAAAATTGTAATTATCAATGCCAAAAGACATCAAAAATAAGATTCAATGAAAACATTATTAGAAACAGAGACATATGTCAAAGAGAAACACTGGTTTATATCAAACTTTTCAATTGACATAACTCAGATGTTTTTGTGAGAATTCAGATAAACTCAGTATTAAATCAGTGAGACTTCATTTGATTTAACGTTAACCAACAATGAAAATTGTATAACAAAATGTTTTTTGAGTATAAACTAACATATCACACAGAGACTTATATAAACAATAAATTTAACAAAGTTAATTCCATTAACTGAAAGAAGATTTCCAAATTACATAAAGATTTCCAAATTACTTAAAGATTTCCAAATTACTTAAAGATTTCCAAAATATTTACAGAATGAGAGAATAAAACTAACATATCACACTTATATAAACAATAAATTTAACAAAGTTAAGTTAAAGACTTAAAGAAGATTTCCAAATTACTTAAAGAACTCTAAATTACTTAAAGAACTCTAAATTACTTAAAGAATTCCAAATTACTTAAAGAACTCTTAATTACTTAAAGATTTCCAAATTACTTAAAGAACTCTTAATTACTTAAAGAATTCCAAATTACTTAAAGAAGAATTCCAAATTTCTTAAAGAATTCCAAATTACTTAGAGAAGATTTGCAAATAACTTAAAGAGCCCCCAAATTACTTAAAGAATTCCAATATACTTACAGAATTCCAAATTACTTACAGGACCCCCAAATTACTTCAAGAATTCCCAATAACTAGTATCAGGTTTTGATGAATCTGTAAAAAGTTTTTAACTGAGAGACAGAGAGTATTTTATAAATAAAAGCACTATTCCGATTTATAACTTGTCATGTTATTTAGACCTCGCGAAATATCTGGTCAGAATGAGATAAAATAGACAGTCCTATTCCAAACATCTCAAATCCTGTATACCCTGTCACAAGGAAACCTAGTCAGAAACAATAAGAAATTTGATCTAATCTCAAAATTAAATTAAAGAGAACTTCACACTGGAGACAATCAACCAAAAACTTCACAGAGTTGACTGATAATAAGCACCATGAACTGTATATATATTAATATACACATTATCATAAGGTAATCTACATCATATATTCGTAACTCAGTCAAATTTGGCTTCGGTAAATTCAAGAAATGGAGCTATTTGATTCGTCTATAAAACTAAATTTGATTGGTTGAACTTAATCTAAAAAGAGTTAACGACCAATGAGAAGAAGTGTATTAAATGGAGTATTATGACCGATGGCCTCCAGTGTATAAGAACTCAAATAAATAATAAAATTTATAAGTAGGTATAACAGAGTAAGTAAAGATAACCATATGACTAAATTTCAAACAAACAAACTAATGTCTTGTACACTTTACAATATCACTGGTCAAATGTCACAGATCATCTTCGTCCTAGCAGACGACAATCCAACTCAGTACTGACTGAGTTATTCTACTGTCCTAGCAGACGACAATCCAATTGCCTACCGAATGAGCTATTACACAGTCCTAGCAGTCGACAATCCAACTCAGTACCGAATGAGCTATTCCACTTGCACAATCTATGAAATTTGACCGACGAAGATGTAAATTTCAAAAAACAACAATCAAATTTCAAACTTGAACAAAATATAAACATGAGTATATCATATCAGCATGCTCTTAACACCTCTGACTAAACTAAGCACAAGACATGCAGCAAAAATTACCGAAAAAAAAACATAAATAATAATAATAATAATAATAATAATAGTAGATGTGAATAATGAATTATTTACATGAAAACTTTCAGAGAATTTTGTATTTTAATTCACCAAGTTTCTGACTTAGAAATATCAATCAAAAAATCATGAATATTTGTGTTTAAATGCTTATTTTCCATGATATCCTTTTTTGAGACCAACATTTGATTTCAAAATTGACCTTTGCTACTGTTTTCTAGGCAAATTTATGGTCTTTTCTGGAACTGACTATAAAGATTTTATGTAAAACAGGTGTCAATTGATATATAAAATTCTCGAAAGTGTTTATAACCCACAACAAATGATATATATAACAATATACCAGGCAAAATATAAATGGAGTACGATTTCAAAAAACAAAACCCCGAGCCCTTAAAAAAGCATGTCTAAGGTTGAATATACAAAACATTAAATGCATGATCTATGCAAATACAAAAATAAGGTTTTATTGCATCAGTTTCAAAACTAGATAAAGCGTACCTGTAAACAACCTTACACCCCTGGATCTTCATTGAACTCATCCACACATGCATTTACTAATACTTTAATCACATTGAGAACAGTTCATTTCTAAACTTAGGGGTGTTGTTATTGCCTGGCAGACTATTATCCAGCCTTGAATTTTAAACAACAACAAATTTTGTACATTTTTGGCAACATTTTCTCACTACGTTTTGCTACAATCGTTCTGACAACCATTTTAAAACGGTTCTTCTAGACTCCTAAATATTTGTGCAAGAAAGTTTTTATTTTATATAACAGTTTATATTCTAAGGAGCTCCTTTTTGACGTCCAAAATGACACGTAACGAATACATTATTTAACCAGCTTGCAAGACATCTTCAAAATTATATTTCAACAAATCCTAGCCAAATAAAAACTCTTTAATGAGATATTGTTTGTCTCTCTTGTGCATAGTTAAATTTCTAGCATTTCCAAAAAACAAATTTACAACTAGAACTGTTCTCTTAACAGTAATGATGTAAAATAAATGCCCTGCAATAAGAGAACTTGTTAACACATTGTTTTGATAGATATCAACATGGAAGTCAAAAATGTGTATTATCAATAGACAATCATTCCAAATAGACTGATATTGTGAACTCAAAATGTGACATCATTGCTTTGGTTTAACGTAAAAATACTTAATAGAAGAGAATGAGATTCTAATTTTGGCAAGTTCTGTGACTAAATTTACATATTCACCACGCCATTGTCAGCCAACGTGGAATCCAAATGCCAGACTATGTGAGCCATGAATTCCAAACGATTCCCCAGACGTTTCAGACATTTTTTGCATGTGAAAGGGTCTGAATCGTCTGCTGAATGAAGACTCATGTGTAACATACTCATAGAACTATCTTCAAACCAGATACAACAATGGTTACATCTTGTCATACGCTTGCCG
The DNA here is from genome assembly GCF_000327385.1 of Lottia gigantea. Lineage (NCBI taxonomy): Eukaryota > Metazoa > Mollusca > Gastropoda > Lottiidae > Lottia > Lottia gigantea. Next base: position 405,540 of record NW_008710284.1, read on the forward strand.
TAAAAGAACCCAGACATCTGTCCAACGACGGGGGTAGCTGTGCCTAAATTGCTTGCGATATTATTGACCGTATTGTTGATCGTAGAGGACAACAATTTACGATATGCATTCTGGTATAATCGTGGAGCGAGACGTTTGTTCTCGACTCGTGGAGGACACATTAATGGAGGCGTTTGGAAAATATGACGATCGTCTGGTTCTGTGACTGTCCTTGACCTTAAATCATCATCGTCTTCATCCTTTCTACCGTTGACTAGATCTCCGTTAAAATACGGGCTTGAGTTATTTCCCCTTCTTTCTTCCTCGTCATCTTCCACATTGGAAGGAATGATGATCATCTTTTCTTCTGCATCGTTATCATCTAGATAACTAGTATTCGGTTTGTCGTTTATCATCGTGTATGAATTGGAAACATTTGACATAACTGAACTACGACCTAGAAAAATCAACAAAATTCATCAAATTTATGAGTGCTACTTCCCTCTTTCTGTTTGAAATACAGCTCTAGATATTTTATTTGGAATACACTTCTATGCTTTATTCCAGTCTAAAATTTCAAATTATTTGAGACAGGAAAACAATTTTCAAATTATCTTAGCAATATAATTAATATCAAAACAATAACAGGGATATTACAGGACTATCAAGTGTTTCTGCTACTAAGGAAGTGTTGCGAGTTTCAAGTGATAAAATTTCTCAAGGCCTTTCGTAAGACAATCATTAACATTAATTTCCATAAAACCTATGGCACAATTCTGTCGAAATAAATCAAATTTCAGGTTCAAGAAATCAGTGGAACTAAACTCACCAGAATCCCCGTTTCCTTCTTCCTGTTGGTTGCTACTAGCAACAATACTTGACAACCCGACTTGACTATAGTCCATAGCACTCATACTGTTACCTTCGTCTTTATGAATATTCATAAGGTTAATTACTGCAGGGTTATTGCTTTCTTTATTAATAGACCCGTCTGGATATTCTTTAACGTCTGGTTGAGGCCCCAGACCAAATTTAGCAATACCGTTAATAGGTTCGCAATCAGCTCCCATGGCCTCTGGGTCGAATTTGACGGTTATTTTTTCACCGTTGTTATTGGTTACAATCATATCTTCGTGGGTGCCTTTATGAGTATTTAGTTTGGTTCCGCAGTCGAAAGCTTCTCCGCATCTATTGCAGGTATATATCTGACTCAATCCATGGCTCTTCAGGTGAACCTACAATAAGACGCAAAAGACCGTCAGAAATGACTATAAAGAATGAAATGAAATGGTTTTTACGTCCTTCTATTCTCCTCCCTGATAGGCAAAATAACGATGGAGGATGAAATTACAAGAAATCAAATCAATTATGCATGAATCTTATTAGATATTTGACTAGATGAAAATACTTTGGAATGTGTAAGCTTCAGAGTTATAATGCCTGTAAGCCTAACAAAGTTCATATGACAGGACAGGACAACAGTGTTTCTTCCTTCTTCCTTAAGTGAAATTAATCATCATAGGCCAGAGTTAAGCCACCAGCACGCAACATTTTCCTCTATTCAACAATAAAACAATTCAAAACTTTGCTGTTCTCTCGGAACAAGGAATTCAAAGACCTAGAACTGGTCATCGTGCTTAGAAAATCTCTCCCACTGACCTGTAAGGTTTGTCTCCTCATAAATTTCATTCCACACAGTCGACACATATTCTTCTGACGCTGGGGCATATGAACCTTCAAATGTTGTTTTACGTGATCCGAGCGCGTAAACCTCTTTCCACAGATAGAACAGGCGTAGGGACGCTCTCCACTATGGACTCGAACATGACGTTGCAATTTTGAAGGAGTGCTGTACATTTTTCCACAGACATAACAAACATGTGGCGGCTTCTCGCTAAAATGTGCTTGACTGTGCACCTGCAAGTCCTCAATGTTGTCGAACTGACGTCCACAGAATCTGCACAGATTAACGAAACTGGTGGTCAACTTTATTGGGGTTTTTGATTTCCGTTTCGATTCGGAACTCATTTTGAACGATTTTGATGATTCAAATTAATACGAAAAAATAAATAAGAGACTTAGTTCAAATATGTTGGCACATTTGGTAGAAAAATTCCCATTTTCTGGTATATTCTTCTTAGGTTTTAGTTTTTCATGGTTTTGGTTTGGTTCCCATTTCTCCTGAAAAGACAATAAAGAAAACATATCAAGAATCTAAAATATTACAGGACATTGATTTCATGTTTCTACTGAATGTCTTGTATTGTCAAACAAATATATTTGTGCAAATTTGGGGACAATTCAAACCATGGACTTGTCTTTTCGCGATGCTAATAAAGTATGCAGATTTTATTGAAAGCCAGTACCAGTACTTAACATTGAAATACGAATAAACACAAACAAATTTCTCTTCAAAATGAAAGAATGTAGGTCTATATCTACTATTAACCTATTCAAAATGAAAGAATGTAGGTCTATATCTACTATTAACCTATTCAAAATGAAAGAATCTAGGTCTATATCTACCATTAACCTATTCAAAATGAAAGAATGTAGGTCTATATCTACTATTAACCTATTCAAAGTGAAAGAATCTAGGTCTATATCTACCATTAACTTATAATATAAATATTCTAAATAAGACACTCAATAGGGAATTATATGATAAAATACCCAGTCTAAAAATAGTCTAAAAATAGCTATTGTCATATATTCATATATGGAACATTGTTCATGTGTTGCTTATCTCGTGCTTCTGACAGACATGTGTCAGATACACAATCCTCATCAGGACAAATAGCTGTTGAAATGGGGAGTTAATTTTCTTTAAACAGGCATTCTGGCACAACATAGAGACAAAAGAGTTCTTAGGGATGGACATAAGTGAAAAATATATTTTATTTGCAATTTAAAACTATTTCCAATTAATTTAATCCCCAAAGAAAAATTTTATAAACAAAATTTGCTGTGCGCATAGGGTACATCACAATAACTGCTCCCGACAAAATTCCCCCAGTTAAAACTGACAGCACGCGACGTTTACGTCTGGTTGAAAATCGTCTGCTAATCTCGCTACTTCATCCCATTGTTTTCCCATAAAACATGGATGAAAAAACAATCAAAATGGATCATAACTTCCAGAAAAGTTTCAAGAACGTCCTTAAGATGTTTTCCAAGAGATCGGGGGTCAAGAATTAGGTAAATTATTGGATTTTTACAGACACCCTAGGGGCCAAGGAAATAACGAGCGCCGTCTAGCGGCTGACTACGTGTAGAATAAATTAGTAAAGTTTCCCTAAACCCCTTTTAACTTTTTCAACAAAATTTTGGTCAGTTTTGACCCAAACGAGACGATAGGTTGCTAGTCAGGATACCAAATATTCCAAAATTTCTGCTAAAATCCTCAGAAATCGGCTGGGATGGCCACAAAGGGTTCCGAAACATCGCCCTAAATTGCACTGACAGAAAAGGTCACGAAGAGGGAGTCGAAAGATACGATCGAAAACTCACACATTTTCCATGAAAATTCCTCAACTAGAATTCCTTTACACCCACTTAAGATTTGTTAACAGTTTTAGTATTGTTCCCGACATCGCCAGGGATCCAAAAACTAAAGCAAAAGTAGATTTATCGGGGAAATATGACTAAAACTTAAAATGAAATCCTACCGTTTCCTTTTCGTTCAACGCCCACCCAAATTAGGAGACGAAAAAGGGGAGAGAATTTGTAAAGGAATTTAGGGAGCAGTCGTTTTTAAAGGGTTAACCGTCATTTGTGGATTTCTATTTGTAATTGTTCTAAACTTGAACAAAATTAATAAACAATTCCAGTTTTGAAACCGACAAATTAAAAGACTTTTCAAAACAAATCCTTTATTGTTTTAAGCACAGGAGTTGCATACTTTCATAGATGTAAAATTGGTCCAATTTTTTTCAAAATTCCGTTATTCAATTGGCAACCCTCAAAAGTTAGTGCCTAGAAGAAAATTCCCGATGGTAATCTGAGCTCTGACAATCAATCGATATCAAAATAAAAAAATTTACACACAATGTAGATAGTAGTCTCGATTGTCATGAAAATTCAATCAGTAGACACTATTTTTAGATACTGAAAGAGGTTCTAATTTTAGAAATTTAGACCCAAAAAATGTGAATTTATTTTTTGAGATATGTATGATTTTGAATTTTGGTGAAGGGTCGGAAGGGGTAGGGGTATATTCTTGTAAAAATCATAATTATGGCGATCATAGATTAATAGTATCCCTATAGCTGAAAAATCAAAGAGTTATTTGTAGTCTGATTATTAAATTATTAAATGTTTATAAAAGTGTAGTTCTCTCCCTTTAATCATAAATTTCAAAGACCTGCTTTTATCAGTGTATTAGAATCGTGGGGCAATTGAAATGAAATGAATGAAGTTTTACTTATTGAGCTAATGAGGACGAGCAACGTCATGCAGTGTGCAATGAGGGAATTTTTACCAGGACAGCGATATTAGCCTACTCTCTTTCGATTTCCAACAGTCGAGGGATTTTTTAACGCAAATTATAGATCGTATATATTGTATAACACTATTTTTCTTAATTTGCAGGTACAGAAAATATTGATGCAATGGATAAGATGAGAATAGATTGATCCATTCGTGGCTGCTATCACAGCAACATTTGTCCAACAAAGAATGAAAACAGAAGAAGCTAACGGTAAGAATAAGGGATAAGAAATGCCCCGCCCACTTATAAGCCCTATCCTATATTAATTCAAACAGAATGGGTCTACTTGGAAATTAAAAAAAAATACAAGGGTAACGAAGGTTTGCTACCGAAATCCACATTGTTAAAACATTAGTTATAGATTATGAAATTTTGATATGAAAATCAACGAAGCGTAGACACAATGGAGGGATCATATCTATATTACAAAATATTTCACCGTTTCTGTGTTGTAGAGCGATATAAAGTTATGAAAACGGAACCTGAAACATGTGGTTTACTCTAGTGTTATAAAAGTGTATCAGACTTGTATTTATCTAATTGATATAAATTATTCTGATAAAATACATACAACTTAATTATACACATAATAATCACGGTAATTGATTCCATTTAGAACGTGACAAGCGCGTGCTGTGCTGTATATAAAATATGTATATTACATGATTGTTTAAGCTCTTGGTGAATGATAAACAAAAGGAGGGGAAACGCCTGTTAGCATGGCTACAGGAGTCAAAGTCAAAGTCAGCATCCAGATCATTCGGAACCGTCGACAGTTACCATAAAGCTGCTAACAAAACTGTAGCGTTCTAAGCTAATAACGGACCAGTCAGAATATGATATCAACCAATAGAATTCCATTATACAAGAAAACTATAGTATTATATATCACAAGACCCTAGGTAACCATATCATATATCAGGGGCTGGGAATTTGTATAGCGATACTTCTCTTGGCCTTGATCTAGTCTACTTTGTTTGTAGGCTACGTTTTTACTTTTACGTTATCATTTGACCAACTTCTTAAGTATATATAGGCACAGGATAAATATACAGTTTTCGATATAGGAGCAGAAAAATAGGATGTAAAACTCCAATTTGTCTCACTGAACAGAAAGTTATTTGGGTGTTTTTATAATATGTAAAATTATATAAATAAATATATTAGAGTGAAATTACCCGCTGAAGTGTAAAGTTTTATATTAGTAACTGTTTTGTACCAAACCCACCTGAGATATCAATATACCTTGATACTGTTTCAGATACAGAGCCATCATCAGGTCTGTTCGTTGGAACAGTGGAAGTTCATTTCTAATGTTTAAAAAAATTTATAATTCGGAAAAATTAGTTGTAATTTGAAGCTTTTATTAGCTATTGGACGAAAATATGTAATTTGTGATCTAGTTTTGATTCTGGAAATGTTTTTAAATCTTTGAGTTATAATAAACATGCGCTTAATTTGAGCTGACAGTTTCTTAATATAACCAACAAAGTAATACAATGTATAAAAATAACGATATAAGAAAATAATATAACAACACACTATCATGATCCTGACTCACTAGAGGATTATTATAAGAAAAAAACTTGTAATATAATTGATTTGACACCAGATGTATATTGGAGACGTATTGATGACTATAGTCCGAAACTTACTGACTCAAACGAACGGGAGTTTTACGTCTTAGCTTTCTAAACATCTATCTTGATTAAGCTTATACTTTATAGATTAAAAAAATTCAAATTTGCTTTATAGGATACGAATAAGTCAGTAAGTTTTAGACTAGGTAATCTAGGCTAGGTACAAGTCGGTAAGTTTCAGACTAGGTTATCTAGGCTAGGTAAAAGTGGCTAAGTTTCAGACTATGTAATCTAGGCTAGGTAAAAGTGGCTAAGTTTTAGACTAGGTAATCTAGGCTAGGTAAAAGTCAGTAAGTTTCAGACTATGTAAGAATGTAAGATAGGCTAGGTAAAAGTCAGTAAGTTTCAGACTAGGTTATCTAGGCTAGGTAAAAGTGGCTAAGTTTCAGACTATGTAATCTAGGCTAGGTAAAAGTGGCTAAGTTTTAGACTAGGTAATCTAGGCTAGGTAAAAGTCAGTAAGTTTCAGACTATGTAAGAATGTAAGATAGGCTAGGTAAAAGTCAGTAAGTTTCAGACTAGGTTATCTAGTCTAGGTAAAAGTCAGTAAGTTTCAGACTAGGTTATCTAGGCTAGGTAAAAGTCAGTAAGTTTCAGACTATGTAACATAGGCTAGGTAAAAGTCACTAAGTTTCGGACTATGTTATCTAGGCTAGGTTAACAGTGGTGGTATGACTGGAGTTATAGGCACAATGTCGTCTGGTATCCCACCCTGAAGTTCACTAGCAATCTAGTTCATTTTACAACCTATTATGATGATTAATACAGCACATTAACTTACTTTGTGATACTTTGTTTAATAGTTTAATTTCATATTGGATATTGGATTGATTTTTACCCGAATTTCTGAAATAACTTTAGCTTTCAATGTTAGATTTCAGACGAGACCTTAAAATATCAGACTTTGTGTTTTATATTGTGCTTCGTAATTGAATTTAACATTTAATTTTTGACTTTCTCTTGAGTTTAACAGTGGATATTTTAATAAGTTATAGGCCTATTTATTTTGATGATGCATCAAATCATTCTGTGTGCTTTGCAGTTTAGGGTATAAACATCATCGTCAGTAATAAGTGGCCCTTTAGCTGTTTTGGATTTTAAACAACAATACAACAGTGTGTTTTACAAAACTTTCCATAAATCTAAAATAAAAACAGCGTGAATTCTATACATTTTATAAACTTGAAAAACAACTTGGAAATTATAAAAAGTGATAATATACTATCATAGTTTCGACTTCCCCAGAGCAGACAGCGTCAAATATCAGTGCAATATATTGAGTGACGTGTACTAGTAATAAAAACGTGTTCACTGCAGTCTTGCTGCACTTCGACCGAGGAATTTTCCGCTTTTCTGACAGTACATCGGTTTAAGAACACCAACGAGATGGGGAACTCGAGCGGAAAGGGTGACAGTAAAGATAAAAGTGATAAGAAGCCGCTGAAGGGTTTAAAACCGTTTAAGAAGATGAAACATTTTGGAAAGAAGAAGTGTGATAGGTAAGTGTTTGTATTTCATTATCGTGTATCACTCTTATCACAGATCCAAGTTCAGGTTTCGTTTTGCAGTTTATATCCTTAGTACTTGGTTTCTTTATCCCATGATCAGGGCCTTGATTTACAGAGAGTTCACATAGCTAATATTTATTATAGTAATTATATCACAGAGAGTTCACATGGTTAGAATTTATTAGGTGATAATATATAAGATTATAATCGATATGCTATAGAAGATATTTATGAGTTGTAATAATATATTTTTTAATCGCCCTCACCTGTACTACCACCTGTTTCACTACTAATATAATTATATTCATTGTTCTGTATTCTCTATACAAACATTAATAGGGCACCGGGCAATATCAATTACCGTATACTCATACACAATAACATTGCGACCTGCATCATTAACAATAATAAAAAAATTATTGTAATCAATGGCAGTGCGACCTGTATCTTTAACAATAATAAAAAAAAGGGAGGGTTGTAGCTCATTTCGTTAAAGTGTTGTCTTTTGACATGACATTTGTTATTAAATGTGATTTTTTTCCAATTTTTTCTATCAATCCAGCTGTAAATGGTTACTGGATACGTCATCTATCCTTATTATTTCAGTCTGCTTAAATGGAGGCTAAAATGTCAGGCCTGTGGTGCATCTACACGAGCCCCCTCCCCCTTTTTTTTCTTAGCAAGACCCTCACTACTTTCAATTATCTCAAATAATAGTACTCGTATGCAAGTAGGCTACCTCTTTTAGAGATTGAGAAATGGGCGTGGTTTTGTAGTAATTTCAAACCAATCAATTTATAAGATAACCTGTCATGTCTTCAGAATGATTAATATTGAAGTGTATGTAATAAATGAATATATTCCTAGGAAATGGTGCGTGCTAAATCAATAACGACCAATCATTAATATCTTTCCTTCTTCTATAGCTCAAACTTTCCACCTTTTTATATATTATATTACATTAAGTTGAATACTTATCGGAGCGCCTTAGGTGAGTTTCCTTGCAATATTGCATTACTTTTCATCACACCTGTCAAATTTGAAATCTTATTGTAGCCTACCGCTTGATTCGAATTCTGCAAAAAGTTGCATATTTTTCAGAAAGCTTTTGGGGGAGGCTTGCTGCAAGAAAATCTTTTTATGCTTTTTTCATTGTCATATTGTCGTTCCCTTATTGTAAATTTTCTTGGCATATTTTCAAATATTCTTTTTGTAAATATTATTCAAAAAGTTACCTATCTGAAGGGCTGCATTATGTTAATTGCTCACGTACGCCAGGTAATTACATGGAAGAGAGAGAGGGAGGAGCGGAGGGGGGATTTAATGCCGAGTATCATAAACAATTTCACTTGAATATATCTCCTTGCAATCTTAATTCGCTATAGATTTTTGACTATTAGCTTAACAGATGCTTCGACAGTGTGCTTTTGTCCGTCATTGCACACTGTATGGTGTTAATCGCCTTTATTAGCCCGACCGGTGCAGAAGAGAAAGACGCTAAACTTCATTTAATTTTAATATTAATTGCCTTAATTAATGCACACGTTGTCTCTGAGATCCAGATGACTGTTTCATTAAATGATACAATGTTATACTATAATATGGGAGATAACTCGTGTTAAGTTCCACTAGGCTACAGACTACATTTAAGAGTTTAATAGTTTCCCTGCTCGTTACACAGTGCGCACCTGTCATAAGTTTTGAAATAACTGTTTTTTTAGACGTCGGTCGGTTCACACAAAATATTTATAGGTTTACTGTTGTCTGCATGTAGATTTTGTGTTTGAAAAATGGTTTTCGATTGCAGTGAATGTCTTTAAATCATCAAGGTTGTTCTCCCCAAAACTCAATCATTGTAGGCCTGCTTGTCTATGAATTTTGTATTTGAATGATGATTTTGGCCGGTCGATTTCCGCTCTGATTCAAGGGTGTAAACAAGTAAGAATCAATAGTGTAAGAAATAAAGTCTACAGGTGTTGGTGGTAAATCAATATCTAAACATTCCTTATCAAACAGTTTACATTGATTTATTGTAATTAATACATCATATTTCAAGGCCTTTTTTCTCTTTCTTCTGTTCCTTACTCCATTTATAGATTAACAGCCCTACCCAACCATCTTGAACTTAAAGGTGTAGTATGCCAGTGGCGGAGCCAAAGGGGGACAGACGTAAACCTGGCTCCGACACTGGCTCCCGCTTATCCATGACTACTATTGCAGTAAAAATCTGTCTCCATATTCCAACGCAGTCAAAAACATGTTTATAGTTTTTATAACACCCTTTCCCAACCAAGCAGTTTGATTGCAGTATAAGTGAAAACTCTCTAGTCTGTATGGGGAAGGCTTTTTCTTGTGACTGCTCATTTTCCAATACAAAAGCAGATTGCAAAGTAGATGCGTATTATACAGGCACGTGTGTCCTAACTCAGAGGGCATTTTGCTCATTTCCATAATAGCAGATCGAAATGCAGGTGCAATGTACGGGTTTGCCCTATCTATTTTACGCTTGTCAGTCACCCTTAATGCAATAAGGCATTTGGTGAGTTATTTTTATACTAGAGTACCTGTTATTATTATTCTGAAAGTTATTTCTCTATTGTACTGTGAGTTATAGATATCGATCACTATTTTATATGTAACAGATGTCCTTTGTTTTCAATTTCAAAGTCTGGCAATTTTCCAAACAGATTTTCTGCAATATTTCAAAGACTTTGAATTCACTTTAAGTCATAAATTTGGGTGACGAGCCATTTTTTTTTCGAAATGTAAAATAACAGCAAAATGAGTGTGCGATTGTGTCAAGCGAATCTCAAATGCTCAAGCGTTATGACTTTTTGTGACCCCAGCGTTTAGTTCTGTGACCCTATAACGCTCAGTTTTGTGACTCTATTACGCTCAGATGTGTGACTTTTTAACGTTCTTTAACGCTCTGTGAATCTATTACGCTCAGTTTTGTGACTCTATTACGCTCAGATGTGTGACTTTATAACGTTCTATAACGCTCAGTTTTGTGACTCTATAACGCTCAGTTTTGTGACTCTATAACGCACAGTTTTGTGACTCTGTAACGCCCAGTTTTGTGACTCTATGACGCTCTATTTGTGACTTTATAACGCTCATAAGATTATCGTATTCGATTGTAAATCAATTCATAATTAATAAACAGTGCTTGATCTCAATTTGTTCAGAAAAAAATATTTGACAGAAGTTTAACATAATTAAACCAAGATTTAATTATGATTATATTTCAAAATCAAAACAATATGATGTTTATTTCGCACTTCAATGCCTATCTGGTTCATTGTTAATACTAGCTGACTGGCTGCCTGTATATAGCTAGAGAATATATCTGTATTGATAAACTAGTAGGAGTCTAGTCACAGCTTAGACGTGGAGAGTTTTAGCTAAATCTAATTTGACTTTGTGGATTATTGCATAAGCTGAGTTTTAAACGTAATAAGGAGGAACTGTTTAATTATCCGAGAGGCTTGGAATCATTTGGAATTTAAATATCGTTGAGGGATCTCTTTTGCCCAGGGAACCAAAAGCCTAGCAATAACATTCATGTGGATAATCCTTGTTAACAGTAAAGTGTATAATATTCGAAACGTTGCGTTGGATATTATATGGAGTAATTACACAATATTTGGACCTTTATTTGAAGTTGAAGAGACAAGGGGGAGACATTAGAAATATTTTGGACATATTATGCTGTGTTGCTGTTGTGCTTCAAAAAATGATGATACCAAAGTACCCATCCTGCATTCGGATGCGGAGATTTTAGAGCCCGACCCAGGAAAGAAGCGAGACAGCATTAACGGTCATACTATAGTTCAGAATGGTCCAGATAGTACTGAAATGGGTGATAAAGTAAGCAAGAATTCTACAGAAACTGAAGGAATGGCAGAAATCAAGTCTAAGCCGAGTGATGGAGGGATTGAGGACATATCAAACGTCCAGCCGGTCATCCCTCTTACTATTGTCGATGACGAGTGGGTACTTATTTTATATACGTTGATTCAAAAATATCCCTCGTTTCAGCTTTCCCCTGTCACACTCTCTCCCTTTTACCCCTTTCTCTATCGTTATATTCTGTTACACTCCCTCTCCACTCCCCTCTGTCTGTCTGTTTGGTCCTTACCCCCCTGAAATTGTTGTGACTGATTGCTAAGCAAGTTGTTCAATCTAAATTGAAACCAGTCCAAATAATTTTTAAGCTTAATAAAGAGTTTAACCGACATGATTCCTCAGCATTTGAAATTTGAAAATAGAAGTCTAATGCTTCTTTCCTTGCAAATGTTCACTCTCGCACACTGCACATAACATTATTAGATGCAGAAAAACAGCAGGGCGTAAACACTATATTATTTGAATAGTGAATAAGATAAATATAGTACAGTGACAGTTCTAGATATTAGTCATTACCTGTATAATAATTACAATATATATAGTATATAATCAATAGTAGAATACTAATTATAAATTAATATATATTCTAAACCTCATATTAACTTACATATAGATACATCTCATTTATTCTACCTTTTGTCATGTTTCTTTACAAATTATTTTTCACAGAACGAAAAAACTTATACAATCAGTTGAAATATATAATTAGATAGCTTATGATATTTAAATATCAATTAAAGGGACAGCGTCATTAATGACATGAATTATAACTAACTCCTCTACTATATAGTACACACCCGTATATAGTACACACTCCACACCCGTATATAGTACACACTCCACACCCGTATATAGTACACACTCCATACCCGTATATAGTGCACACCCGTATATAGTACACACTCCACACCCGTATATAGTACACACTCCACACCCGTATATAGTACACACTCCATACCCGTATATAGTACACACCCGTATATAGTACACACTCCACAACCGTATATAGTACACACCCCACACCCGTATATAGTACACACCCGTATATAGTACAGACCCCACACCCGTATATAGTCCACACTTATCTATAGTCCACGCCCGTATATATATATATATACACCTATGCTTAGTACACATCAGTATATAGTACACACCTGTATATAGTACATACCCGTAAATAGTACACACTTATCTATAGTCCACACCCGTATATAGTACACACTTATAGTCCACACCCGTATATATACACCTATGCGTAGTACACATCAGAATATGGTACACCTCTATATGTATTGTACACAAGAGTTTATATATAGTACACACCAGTATTTATCCTGAATTCACTTGAAAATATCAAAAATCAATATCATCTATATGGTCTCTCTGAAATAGTTCTAGGTTGACAGACCTAAATACAAAATAAACAATATTAGCTATGCAATGTGGACTCTCAGAAAAAGATACCTGGTATCAATAAAGAAGAAGTTCGTGAATCTCCTATGTAAAGCACTGGTCGATTTTAATAACCGAGGATCATGTTACCTCTGTAAAAATGTGTATCTTTGTAATATTTCAGAACATTAGAAGATCACGAAGAAGATATGTCTGAGCTACATAGAAAGGAATCTATCTCGCTATCTAAAGATGAAATAGAATCACTGTATTTTAAAGCAGAGTTTGCCTGCATGGATCTGGGTAAAGATGGGAAATTATGTTACTCTGAGTTTGTACGTTTGTTAGCTGGTCTAGGTTACCATTTAGGAGTTCCTGGAGCCAAGGTAAGTTCACGAACTGGACTATTGATGGCATGGCGAGTGCTGCTGAAAGTCGGCCCTATCACCTAAAGGCTATCTTGAGTGTTAGGCAGCGTAGAGAGGTTACTTTATTGAATACATGTTCAACTATTGTCTATTACAGCTTAATATGGGAAGTCTGTTTCGATTAAGGACGAATGCTAATTTGCACGTGCATACAAGATACGCTGAAAGCATTTATGAAATATAAATCATCGTGGTGATAATCTCTTTATAGAGAACATTCAGAAAGAGTCAGCATGTTTCGACTGATAACTGTCAAAAGAGTCTGTATATTTCGGGTTCAGGGTTCATCTATATCTGACTGATTATCTTACAGAAAGTTTGGAAAGATTGCGGGAAATATGAATCGTCGTACATGACATTACGGGAATATGTAGATTTGATGAAAAACGACGACGAGTTGGAAAAGGCGTAAGTGTGTTCTTTTTATCCTCGGTAGTATATGATGAAATTAAACCACTACATTTACAAGCACCCGTGATACAAAAAAAGTGTCTATTGATGCCTAGGTGCGAGACGGAGTGTCTGAAGTGTCTCAATTATCTCCCTTTCTTATGTTTTCCAGCACCAGTAGCTGTAGGAGTGTTTTTGCAGCCTTCGATTGGGATAGCAGTGGATGGGCGTCCAAATCGGATATCATAAAAGGCTTGGAGACAGTCCTAGGAATTACTGTGACGCCGCAACTCGAACAGAAAATACAGGCCATGGATTCAAATAAAGATGGCTGCGTTTATTATGGAGATTATTTAAAGATGCAACTGAAGGGATTTAAATGAGGGAATATTTAATTCCTAATTTTTTTATCAATTTTAAAGATCGACATTTTATTTTTAAAACATTTACGTCTGAATTATCTGAAAGCTTAAGACAAGATACCTGTATATTTTCTTTGGGGTCTAAAAGCTTAAAATATTCCCTATAAGCTTTCATTGAAACGCCCAAAAGCTTAGCGACATACCTTCTTTTAAATACCTCAAACAAAAGACAATTACGTTATATGCCTACTTTCTTTTGATTTGTAATATAAAATATTCAAAATTTCAAAATTCATGGTGGTTCTGGGTTATTTCACATAGATATTTTGGCTTAGACGTGTTATCATCTATTGGATATTTCTTAATTCACCCTATACCTAAATACCAAAAAATCATTATTATATCAGCTACAAACAGATTCCGAATTGACAAACCAAATTGCAGAGTGACATCTGGGGTTATTTATTAGGCTTACAATCTGATCTGGTCTCCTCTAGCTTTCAGAACGTATTAAAAGAGTGTTAAAATATTATATAGCATTAATTAAATGGATTGGGGGACACTTACAGCTCCATTTTGGATCTTTTTAAATTTCTATAGCATGTTTGTGAGATTCGGGACCCTAACACACCATTCTCATACTTCCAGTGTAAATGCAGGTGCTGCACACATGCTTTAAGGATTTGTATTGGTGTATTATGAAGCAGCTGTTAACGCCCTGTTTAATCACGTGGCCACTATAAAACTGTATAAAAAAATATATTATTTTATTCTACTATAATTTTTCACAATGGCGACGGTTTTTAAATTGTTATTTTTTATATTTTTGCTAAAAGGTGGTGGTAATCAACATTCACCAAGTCTTCCAATTTTAAGATTTAGTTCGAGATCTAACCGGACGCTGGAATTTTAAATTATTTATACGTTATGACTTGAATATTGCTGTAAAATTGTTCAAATTGGATATATATATATTTAGAATAACTTAACAGTCATTGCTTTGTACATTTCTCGACCCCTAGTCATTTCCATAAATGGTATCCGGTATGCTTATCGCTATACTTCGGTGCGAAGCTTGAGATGAAATGGCGGACCAGTTTAGTCATTCCCCATACATACGTTCGTTTAGTTATAAAGACTTCTCGACATTTTGTGATTTTCAATGCATTAAACTTACATAAAAGAGTACACAATAGATTATCTGAGTATTTACTCTGTGTATCTCCGATGGTTAAAGCCAAGACAGGGCGTAAAACTGGGTCTCTATCATTTCCAGTGTTCAGGGAGAAATCGACTTCAATTTGTTATATTTTAATAGAAATATTTATGGTTAGTTTGCATATATCCAGGGTTTTATTTCAACGCCTTCCATGGTACAAGCTGGTGCTTGATCGTAGTTTGGATCTACCAATTCCTCAGATGTGATGTACAGATGTGATTTCAAATCACATAATATTACGTCTAAATAACTGGTAGAGCCAGCTTGTCGAGCTAACTTGATCCATCAAGGCCGTACAAATAGCTAGTTTTGCCCATAAGACACAAGACTAGGTCTTAAAGGTTTCGGATATAATGCCATTCATCGGGCGTCTGGAAATGAAGCTCCGATATTTGATTTATTTTTGTATATATTTGCACATTTTGTTGTTATCGATATATAAATAAATTTCAACAATTATAAATTCGTGTCTCCTTGCTTTCTCCTATTTTAAATTCAGTTATTAATTAACTATAAACCTTTATCCTATTCTATTGGATCCAGTGAGTTAGAAACGTTATAGTAGCCTTGTTTAAACAGAATATTTGTCAGCTATACACACTGGCCCGTTGTTCGCCCAAGGCTAAGGCTGAGGCTGAAGGGGGCTGGAGGGGACCAACTGTTTCACCCCACAAGCAATTCAAGGCAAACATCATCTCACAGCCTGCCCTGTAAAGTGTTATAACACGGAATCATGAACAAAGCCTTGTTTGACAGGTCCCACTGTAAAAAAGCGCACATATTTGGTCTGATTATACAAGTTGAACTGTCAAGACCACCAGCAGACTTTATTCAGATGTCTGGATAATCACGTCAATTATTAACAGTTAAGTTATCCCCCTTTGCTAAAATCTTCAAGCATGGCTTCCAAACGTGAAAATATTTAAACTTTTATTAAATTTTGATCGTTTTACTTATGAAAGTCTTTTGATTTCACAGGAATAATGAAAATTAAATGTTTGAGTCGAAATCCTGATGATTTTCTCCGGGAAACGAAAAGAGACATCCATAAAGGTTAGTTTTAATAACGATCATAAAAAAATGTAAACAAACACACGTGTGAACTGTGATGACGTTTAGATTGTTTTGGTTTTTTTTGATCGATTGTAATTCAAATATTAATGGGATTGATTTTATATTTTTCCTTCTTATTTCTTGCCAATGGTATCCCCCTTTTTTATATGCATAGATCTAGCAGATATGAAATCATTTTAGACTTGGTCTTGTGAGTTTTATTTCTTTCATATGTCCATATGATCATATTTAATCTGATTTGTAGCCTGTTGCCCTGCTGGAGATCAAGATTCAGTCTTAAACATAGTTTAAACTTGCTCACTTCTTTATTTTAGTCCCTAGAAACTATGATCCAAACCTACATCCGTTCGAGGCCCCCAGAGAATATGTCCGTGCATTGAATGCTGCTAAATTAGAACGAGTTTTTGCTAAACCATTCCTAGGATCGTTAGATGGTCACAGAGACAGTGTCAGTGTTATTAAAAAACATCCCACCAGTCTTTCATTGTTATTTTCTGGGGCATATGATGGAGAGGTGAGTGAACTGAAATAATTGAACTCTTGATCTCCCTAATTGGATTTAATTCAAATTGGCACAGTTTAGATGATAACAAAGTAACAGGGCGCTTAACAAAAATAATAATAGTTGTATTTATAAAGTGCTGTTTCGTTAAAACAATGGATCTTTGCCAAGGTAGGGAAGAAACATGAGATCTAAGTTGTTATCTTTCTTTATTCTTGTTCAAATTTAGGTTCGACTATGGAATATAGCAAGAAGGAATTGTGTAAAAACTGTCCAAGCACATGATGGTTTGGTACAAGGACTGTGTGCTCATCCTAATGGACAGTCTATTTTCTCGGTAAGCTACACAAAATCTAAAAAATCTATCAGTACATACCATTAGTGTATCATGCATAGAAGTCAGATCTGTGCTGTCTTGATAGTTATTCAAGCTAAAGAAAACAAGAGCAACAACTCAATTTGACTCTAATTTATGTGTAATCACATAATCAAGAAGAGTTGAATAGGTTCTTCCAAGTTATCAAACCCAGTAACAGAGAGTGGTGTGAAGTGTTTTGAAAGAATGAAAATGCCCTATCTTTCTGACAACACATTTGACAGATCCACCATTATTTATATAACAGACTTTGTTTTTTATTTTGGTTTTATTATTGATATTGAAAGTGTTTTGAAAGAATGATAATGCCGTCTCTTTTTGGCAACACTCTGCCACAGGATAACTCCTTTCAATATTTATATTATATTTTATCTTGGTATTATTGATATTGATTAGGTGGGTGCAGATAAACTGATAAAACACTGGAGTCTAACAGAAGAAGGTGATATTGTAGATGAACCTAAATCAGTCATTATGGGTAGGGTATGTATCATATCTTTTTTGTTTGTTGATTGAGTGGTAAAGTTTATCAGCCATTTTATCTATCTATATTCTCTTAGTGACTTCATATTATTCAATTGTTAAAGAAAATTGTACAAATTTTGATCAGTTGACTGAAGATCACATAGTGTAAGGTTTTATAAGAGGAACTCTCTTATAGAAGCACTGGTCTAGGTCACAAGTAGGGACTGTGAATTTCAGCATTGGAATACATCAATTTGACAGAAAATTACCTACTTCTGGAGAGATATGCAGAACAAAAAATTCAGAAATGCAAAGCGATTGTTTCAGGGAGATGTGAACATGTTTTTTGAGGTTCTGTTTTAACATTTATAATTGTTATTTTTTGTAGAGTGTGTTTCAATGTATTGATCACCATGGTAAAGAGAATTATTATGCCACGTGTGGGGTGGGAGTAAATATCTGGGATGAAGAGAGGACAGAACCAATGAGATATTTTACATGGGGTGTAGATTCTATACATCATGTCAAATTTAACCCCATTGAGGTGAGTTCACTCACTTTTCAGAACATAGCATTTGATTTGTTGAATATTTAATGACCTAGAACTGTACCAGCATAACACTTTTGTCAGATCATGGGTGGAAAATGGATTTATCTGCTGAAAAAAATGAAAACATCCAGATTTGCAAATTAATGTACAATGATCAAGCTATTACAAACTGCGTGTTTTATCTTGACTTCAATAGACAGATAGTTTGTTAACAATAAGTCATGGATTCCAATCAAAATTCTCCACTATACAAGAAAGTTGGCTATTGTAGTTCGTAATAGCTTGACATTATGAAGATGAATACAGCTTGTTTTAGAAGATATTATTAAAATGATTATTGTTAATTTTATTGACAGTGCAATATACTGGGAGCTGCTGCATCTGATAGAAGTATTATATTGTATGATATGAGAGGATCTACTCCATTACGAAAGGTTAGTATCACACAGTACTAGCTGTTATCAATCAATTGGTATACTACCTGATATTTTTATACATACAGACTAGTAATATGTAAATAATGTTTGTCTATTATGCCTTGTATCATGAAGTATTGATACAGGATGATATGACTGGTGTATCTGTTTGTATAAAACACTGATTAATGCTGATATTTCTATTAATAGGTGATATTGAAATTAAGAAGTAACGCTATCACGTGGAATCCAATGGAAGCCTATATTTTTACAGTAGCTAATGAAGACTATAAGTAAGTGTGTTAATTGTTAGAAATTTATAAAATTAAATTATCGAATTGGAATATCAGCGTCAAAACAGTACTGATCTAAGAATAAATGTGTGTTTTTTCACATGAAATCTAGACTATTCTGTATCATAAAAGCGAGTATTAATGAATCAATATAGACTAGCTGGTATAGCCTCTTACTAATTATTCTACCTTTATACCTTACAATAAACATGTTGATTACTTCGTAGATGTGTAAAGATATATCTTTGTTTATCTATTTCAGTTGTTATACGTTTGATATGAGAAAGTTATCTATACCAATGAATGTACACAGAGACCATGTTGCCGCAGGTTCGTGACTTTTCTACAAACTAAATTTTTATCAAGACAAAAATAAACTGCTGTTAATAGTTGATGATCAAAGAAAGAAACATCTATAATTTACAAGAATAACAACCTAGATTCACCCAGAATGAAAACAAACTAAATCTTAAAAGTACAAGAGAATTGTTCTGTTTGCTATTTAAAGTAAGATAACTGCTGTTAATGAAACTATGACTAAGACCACAATGATTGAGTTATTATATTATGTATGTATATTACAGTAATGGATGTAGATTACTCACCAACTGGTAAAGAATTTGTAACAGCCGGATATGATCATTGTTTAAGAATATTTCCACTAGATCACGGTCACAGTAGGTAAGTTCTTTTATTTCTATATGAAACTATTAGAAGAATGAGCTTGGTAAATAATGAAGTGAAAGTCAATGGAAATTTAATGAATGGAGTTTTAAGTGCTAAGTTTCTGCACCTGATTGGGTCATGTAGTGTGTGTGCAGTAGGGATATTTTGCCAGGACGGTGGCATTAGCCTACTCTTTTCGTTTACCAAATGGAGAAGTCCTTTCCATGTGATTTGATCCCCTCATTGTTATTGTTTTTGGGAAAGGACTAGACTTATTTTGTGATTGCTATAGTTACGTACTATAAGTTACGAGTAACCAGGTTCATTTAATGTCTACTTTAGTTAAAGTAACGAGTATTTAGGTTTAAATTTTTAAATTGCTATGATTTTTTCAGAGAAATATATCACACACAGAGAATGCACAGAATTCACACGTGTTGTTGGTCACTAGATAATAAATACATACTGTCTGGATCTGAGGAAATGAATATCAGATTGTGGAAAGCCAGGGCTTGGGAAAAACTAGGAACAGTAAGTCTCTTACAGATTCTATAAAGGTTTTCTAGCTTCTATTTACACCAGTTTGATTTTTAAACTGAGGTTTAGTAGGTTTGCTAGTATTTCTAACCTTTGTTTGTGAAGTGGAGACCAATATTTCACTGTAACTTTAATCAATTCTAATGTTAATATTATAAAATCAATATTATTAGAATTAATCAGAACGGATCTGTAATATCCAACTTATAACTTCACCACTCTTTTAATGGCATGAATTTTTAAAATTTGAAATCTGCTTCAATGCTTGAATTTTTAGATGCTTGTACTGAATCTAAAATGTTATTTTTCAGTTAAAATCTAGAGAGAGTACAACATTACGATATAACGCCAAATTAAAAACTAAATTTAGCAATCATCCTCAAGTTAAACGTGTTTTAAAACATCGCCACGTTTCTAAAATGGTCTTTCATAACACAAGAGAAATCAGAAAGATTAGAGAAGCTCAGAAGAAAAGGTTTGTACTTTGTTTTTCAATTTATTCTTTGTAAAGGGATTATAAAGAGGTTTTCCAAAATTTTGATGTGTACTGGGGACACTGATAGCATCAATTTGCAACATTCCAATTTTGAATCAGTTGTCTGTGGTTCCTGCCATTCCACCTAAACTAAGCATTTGATGACGTCAAACTCTTAGTTTATAACAAGAAACAAGAATGCTGGTCAAACTTCAGTAGGGACGCTGGCTGAAATAGGTCATTTGTCTGGAGAGCGTACAACGTGAATCTCGGAGTAACAACATGTTTCAGAATCTGTTCAATATTTATAAATTTACTGTATATATAATAATATTATTGTGTATTTTTCAGGGAACAGAATAGAATGGAGAACAGTAAGATTGGATCAGTTGGCTACAAATCAGAGAAAGAATCACACATGGTGGGAGAACTGGAGTAACTTCATTATAATAATAAAATGTACATATTATTTTACTCTTTTCTGTTTAGTTTCTTGTTTACCTTGTTCAGCAGAATTTTTTTCTGTTATCAGTTTTGGTGGTGGTTGTTTTCGTTCGTTTTTTTATGAAAAAGTTTGAATTTATTCCCCTTCCTTCATTATTGGAGTGAGGGTGGGACTGATATCTCTGTGGGTAGGGCAACAGAAAAAATACTTGAGAGGGAATGGGAAAAGTGTAAAGGTTAAAGTAAATCAGAGGGGGTGACTAGAATTAACTCTGGTTTGCTCTTCCATGTCGTAAAAAAAGAAAAATGAGGCTTACATCAGTGCAATTCACAGGAAGTAATTGAAAATCTATCAAAATACACAAATCATCACACAAACTAAATAATAAGCAATATATTCATACAGCAATCTGTGAATTAAAATCTTCAAGATGTCAAAATCAACAGTCATGTTGTATTATTCAAGCTGACAAAATCATTGCCTTTATCTAGGACCTCAGCCAGTGCTTTCTGTAGGAGATTTTACAAACTTTCTCACTCTTGATATCAATAGCCATCATGGATCATTCAAGATTGCAAGGAACAACAATCCCAAGGGATCCCGGTGCTCTCTTTTCAGTGCATTGCACTAATGGTATAAAAAAAAATGAAGTTATTTGTTGTCTTAAAATTTACAAGGATTGCAAGAGTTCTCTCCCATCTACTACTATTATCAAAGTTGAATGGCTGTTGAGGCTGGATACACGAGAAATCAATAAATTAGTCACGTGATATAAAATGGCTGCGCCCTTGTTCGCGTTATTTACAACAATGAATTAAGAAAATCGATTAAAACACCATGCAATAGAGTTTGAAACACGATGACATTCAGCGAATATATAGATTTAAAGGTGAGTTAAATGAATTTTAAGAGATTTGTGTTATTTGTCAATGTTTAGGAGGGTAAGCGAGTAAATTCCCTTGCCCGGGAAACCGGCTTCCTTTGTTTACATTTTTCAATCAATGTTATCTTTTGTACCAGTTGTCACTCAATGATTATTTGACAATGGTAATGGTTTGTCAGTGAGGTGAAAAAGGCTTCTATAGGTAGGCAGGGAATGCTTCTTGGTATCTGCAAAAGGGAGGGTTGTCAATAAGACATCACTTTTGGTGAGACCACAATAGCAATTATAATGTTTCCTTGTGTATCTTTATGAATGTGTAGCCTATTTAGCATAGGTCCAAGGTTTGGGCAGTCAGACTTAAGTGCTGATGTGCTCTTGTTGATTTCAAATGCTGCTAATAAAGCCTGTTGTATTTTTATCTATTTAGATAGTCTCCAAGCCAACCAGCGAGTGACCATTGCTCCTCATAATTCCTTGTATTTATTCAGATTTTTATTTACTATTTTCAGATGAAATGTTCTGCAGAATTTTGAATGAATGGATGAAAAAACAGTAGAAATCAAAATGATGGAATGCTTGGACGAGATTTTGAAGAAAGACATCGAGCAGGCGTTTAGCAACCAAATCATCTTTAAAGAAGGGGATTATGGGAAGAAAGTTGAAACAGACACGGAAAAAATCAAAGCATTTTTACAGACGGTTCCTTCGGAATCTTTAGACTTTGCCCTCCAGACGCTAGTGAAATGCATTTATCTTCAACGCAATAAAAATCGTCTCCAACTTTTGTGTAAGATTCTGGAATCACTCGTCGAAACAAACACAATCTCGGCTAAACCAGTCAGCGACCATCTTTTAGCTCACGAAGGATTGACATACACAGATGAACTTCATTGGAAAGCCACGTTTAAGACACTACGAAACATTGTGGGCGGAGTTCATTACAAAGAGGCCAGAGATTTGTTGAAAATTGTGTTAGAAAAATGTCAAGAGAAGACGACGGAAACTGCAGGAGCTCATGCCACTGCCTTGAACCAAATTGATGAATCGTTGAAAGTTATAGAATACATTTTAGACAGAAACGCTTGTCTGTTGCCAGGATACTTCGCCATGAACGAAATCTCCAAGGTGTGCCTGTCAACGCAAACATGGCCGCATTGGAGACTAGGACGTATTTTATCAGACTATATCACCAGTTTTGAATTCGCTGCTCAGATGGTGTCAATCTGCGGCAGACGTGAGCTACTTCCTGTGGTTGGACACTCCATTGCTACGAATAATGTCTGGCGTTTGAATTCCTACACGTTGGCGTTCGTTCTGAATGGACCGTTACCCTACGAAAAGGAGCTGACTGAACCACAAACTGCATTGATGCGATACGTTCTCCAACAACCATATTCCAGAGAAATGGCGTCCAACATGCTTGGTCTGAACAAACAGGCTAAACAACGCTGTGAGGCTTTGGAGAATCAACTGGTAGATCAGGTTGTCATGGCGATAGAAAGATGCGAGGAAGGTCACGAAAGTGGTGGAGAAAATGATCAGTTACTATGGCAACATCTTTCAAGTCAGCTGATTTATTTTGTGTTGTTTCAATTTGCTAGTTTTCCTCACATGGTGACCTCTCTTTATGAGAAGCTGAAGGGGAAGAATTTGAAAAAGGGCAGAGACAATTTGATGTGGGTCCTTCTTCAGTTTATATCAGGAAGCATTCAAAAGAATTCTTTGGCTGATTTTCTCCCAGTGATGAAACTGTATGATCTGCTGTATTCTGATTCAGAAATCATCCCAATTCCAGACGTCACCATGGCTCACTGCACCCATGCTTTTGCTGGAACCTGCATCTGGATTCACATTGATAAGAAAGCACAGTCAGACAACGTTCAACTCCATCGACCAATTCCTCTGGCATTACGAGATCATTTGCAATTCCTGGTCCAGACTCTAAACATGAAGAACTTGGTATTAAACGATTTCAAGGTTGCTCTACTGTGTAACGCCTACAGCACTGACACAACTCGCTTCAGCATACCAATGGGACATCTTCTAGAGTGTATCTATGGCAACAATAAAACAACAACGCTGCTGCCTGGAAACGTTGTTGCATCTGCACCTATTCAACCTTTGTCGATGAGTCTGTTGGATTCATTGACAGTTCACGTCAAGATGAGTCTTATCCACAGCATAGTTTCAAAAGTGATGAAGCTAGCCAAATCCAAGTCACATGTGGCGTTAGCTCCTTCCCTGGTCAAAACGTACAGTCGGCTGTTGGTGTACACTGAGATCGAGTCTTTGGGAATCAAAGGATTCATCGGACAGCTGCTTCCGAATGTTTTCAGCTATAACGCCATTGGGATCATCCATACTCTGTTGGAGATGTTCAGTTATAGAATGCATCACATTCAGATCCATTATAGAGTCCAGCTGCTAAGTTATCTGAATTCCATGGTCAATATCCAACCTGCCAATCAAAACCAGCTCCACCTCTGCGTGGAAACGACAGCGTTGCGTCTCATCACCAGCATGGGAAGTGCAGAAGTCCAACCACATCTGTCAAGAATCTCCAACGAACCAAAAGGAATCCTTGCAGGAGAGTCAGAAGAGCTGAATAGAGTCTTAGTCCTCACCATTGCCAGAGCCATGCACATAACAGGAGCTGACAGCTTCTCCACTAACTGGGCTAAAGACATCTTGATCTCTGTGGTCCAGTCCACCCCTCTCGGCTGGCCACAAGCTACTCTTCAATGCTTTCCCACAAGCTTGAGTGACTTCTTCAATCAAACTCCAGTCCAGAGAGAAGACAAGAACGTCCTGAAGAAGACCGTAGAGACGGAGTACCGGAAGTGGAAAAGCATGGCGAACGAAAACGACATCATCTCTTTATTTTCCATGCAGGGAAAGCCACCCTTGTTCCTCTGCATCATTTGGAAGAATCTGATCGAAGAAAAAAGAGTGACGCCGACTGCTTACAAAGTTCTGGATCGTCTGGGACCAAGAGCTTTGGCAACTCATTTGAGGACTTTCGTGGACTTTCTGGTATACGAGGTCTCCCTTCAGTCGCAGCAGGTCAATCGATACGTTGAAGCCGTTAACGACATGATTTGGAAATGCAACATCATCACCATAGACAGGCTCATCCTGTGTCTGGTATTGAGGAACATGGACTCCAAGGAATCGACCTTGAGATTCGTCTTGACGCAGCTGATTCTCCTTCAAGGGAACGACTTCAAAGAAAGAGTCCACGAGTTTGTCAAAGACAACAGTCCTGAGCATTGGCAATCCACCAACTGTCACGAAAAGCACATGAACTTCCACAGGACCTACCCGGAGAAATTCTACTTTGAAGGTATCCAGGACATGAACAGTCCAATCCAGCATCAGTACCTTCCGGTTTACTTTGGGAACGTCTGTTTGAGGTTCCTGCCAGTCTTGGATGTCCTGATCCATCGAATGATCGAGAACACGGCTGTCCATAAGGTTCTGGAGAACATCTTGGAACAAATCGGATGTCTGTTTAAATTCCACGACAGACCGATCACCTACCTGTACAACACTTATTATTACTATGAAAAGCTACTGGCGGATCGACCAGCACTGAAGAGAAAGCTGCTTCAAACAGTGATTGGCGCCTTCAGTGAGATTCGCCCTAAGAATTGGTGTATATCGGAATCGTATTTGACGTACCTTGGAGGCGGTATGGACGATATGGAATGGAAACCTGATGCAGAATACTATCTTCAAATAGCCAAGCGACTTTCGGACACGTTAACCGGCGTCTCACCAGCTCCGTTCCCCGACTGTGACTGGCGTTTCAATGAATTCCCGAATCCGGCTGCCCACGCTTTGTATGTGTCTTGCGTCGAGCTGATGGCTCTGCCAGTGAGCAGTCAAATCGTGGGCGCAGGACTGCTGGATATCGTCTTGAAGAGCTCTACCAAGATTCCCCGGAACGTCATTATGTCGTGGATGAACGCCGTTGGTTTGATCATCACGTCACTACCAGAAAGCTGCTGGTGGCCGGTCCTCAGTGATCGCATCATTAAAACGCTTCAAGGGAAAGAACTTCTAAGCCTAACTGCACAATCCAGCTACAAACTTTTTGAAAAGTTGAATTTCAAGAAATGTTACGATACGTATTCTGAAAATGAAAGTAGTACATTGTTGTGTTTATGCCATGCGATCTGGCATCATGCAGGTATTGGACAATTATCATTGCTGCCAAATTTCCTCAAAGACAAGGTGAAGCCGATAGCAAAACGTGAAGAACAGTTGATTTATGTTTGCCATCTTGTCGGACCGTTTCTACAACGACTTCACGCAGAGAGAACGCGGTCTCTTCTGGATTTAACAGTCGAGCTGTACCAAATATTGCTTAACGTAGATAAAGCGTGCGAACGCTTACAGTTCATGGATCCCATAAGCGACTTTCTGTACCATATAAAGTACATGTTCGTCGGAGACGGCGTTAAATCAGAGACGGAAAACGTTATAAGAAATTTGAGCCCGTCTTTGCAGTTGCGTCTACGTTTTATTTCTCATATCATTAACGCAGAACAGGAAAATAAATTTGTTTGAATTTGCTGATTCGGACTGAAACTAATATTATAATGTGCTAGTTTGGCAAAATCTAATCTCGGTGACCATACGAAAGTTGTATAAAGACCTATTGTTGACATTTTCGAACCGCTATTGGGTACCGGCATCGCTCCAATTTATGCTCTTAGATTTATAATTCATTTAAATATTGAGACTTGTTGATAAATTCTTGTACTATAGGCATAGACGTAGCTCTAATTGTGCCGTCTGCATGTCATTAATACCGCGAATACCACTGTAATATTTCTATATGATACCAAATGTTGTCATTGCAATGGAATCCTTTCCAAATTACTTTGTTCTTTTTACTTGATTATACAGCTTCGATTTCTAAATGTTACTATGAACTGTCATTAAACCCATGGAAAATTAAGACGCAGCTTTTTGTGCTAAGAAAAGTAAAGTGCTGATTGAAATTTTTTGCTATTGAATCGATTTTGTTCAAAATGTTGTACTATTACTTGTTAAATATAAAGAATTTTGTTACTTATGTTGATGTCTTTTTTATTTGGTTGTAAATGGCGATCGCACGATATCCGACGTACAGCAATACCAAATGCCATATAAGTCTTGAATATATTCCAGAAAGAGGGTGGGGGATGAAGTTGTACAGTGGCAGCCCAGAATGCAAGTCTTCGGGCATGATTCTCATAACTAGACTAGAGATTAGGGTAATCTCGGATATTTCGACCCCCACTCGGACGTCAACCCGGCTCCGCCACTGCTCAGGGCGTCACCTAACCTTATTCTAGATCTACTTTGGTACTATTGAAGCACCTTGCTCTTGGTTATATTGAAGCGGGGATACCGAGAGAAGACGTAAAAGCTAAGGTGTACGAGAAACCCAAAATGTTGAAGATACACGATACATTCTTAGCCTAATACACTGTTATATTAGTTTATTGTCTCTAACCCTCCGATACCACAAAAAATCGATGATGCCTAACAAGGCCAATTAGAGTAGAATTACCCTTGTTATGGGTCTCAGTTAACGAGGTATGATTAATTACAATCAAAATAGACTTAATTAATGACAACTTGGTCTAAAAATACAACCATCAGAACGTCATTGGTAGGGAGGAAACGCCACTACCTGGATGACGATATCGGCGAGATGAATACCAGTCCGTAGTGTTGACGCGTTAGACAGCATGTTACCAGCAACATGAACCATCTCATTGGATTTATTCTCTTTTTCAACTTGGCAGCTACAGGTAAATATTAATATTCTTTACCAGTAGAACACAAAACTCCATTACATTTTATTAAAATGGCTTTTAATTTCTCAAAGAAAGAAATCGTGGCATACTTTTCAAATATCGTTTGAGAGTCTCTCCAAAACATGATACAGGTGCCGAGTTTAATCATTAATAATGTGATAACCTGTTCAAAATAGCAGCAATTTCTAGAAACAATCGAGCATATTCCCAGCTTTAAAAAACTAGAATAGTTCATATAAATCATAGGATTTACCTGTCGGTTTGACATGGCTTTGATATATCGTTCTCCCAGAAACTTCATATTGAACTTAACTGCGTGAAAAAGAAGATTTGGCAGCTTCGTTTCGTGTTTACATACAGGTTATTACACTTGCCACCCATGATCTGACACGATTCTTCCTTAAATCGCGTTCTTGTCGAAATATTTTAATTTAATTGTTTTGTTTTAGGATGTTACGGCTGCAAATCTCATGTTCGTTTGGCTGCAGCAAAAATAGCCAATTATGTTTCCTCTAAAGGGTATGTATCTTGTACTTAGTACTACTACATTGTATATGAATTTCGGAGTCGCTTTGTCTCGCTAGGATGGACACTCGCTACCTAGCAGATAGTCGGTTTGCTGTCGGCGTCCAAGAATGGGAAATTTCCTAGAAATGCAGCTGCTGTAGAAAGAAGTGTTGAAGTTTCCCGCTTTGTTTTAATTTATAATTGATTAGCTAAGTTACACACCGCTTTACCTGTCTTCTGTTGTCCAATCTAAAGCCACAAAGTAGGTCATAAAGCTCCGTTTCATTTCATGTGCACTTTGTCTTTTTCAAAGTTCCTGAAGTATGGTTTATTTTCCTTTCAGGCTAGAGAACTGTACATGGTTAATCATAGCTAGTAGTCCGGATCAAGTAGTCCGAATAGACTTTGAAGACGTGAACATCAGGGAGGATTGTTCTTTAAGCGGAATCTCAATCTATGATGGTAAGTTACATCTTACATGAGCTCACTTCATGCTGTAGATACGCGTTTCGGATATAGTTTCTTTACCAGGACAGCTAATTTGGAAATGATGGTTAACATCATGTCACTGATTGGACTGAAAGCAGCAGTCCAACCAAGTAGCGTCCTTGGAACCATCAAAAGATAAGGGATGCTGAGTTTATAAACCATGTCGGGTGTTCTGGAAGCCCAAACATGTCCTTGAAAGTGACACCCACCGCAGTACTTATTTCAGTGGAGCTGCACTCAATTAAGTCTATAGACTGTTCAAGAATGAATCGTAGGACAATCTTTATCACCAGCGGAGTCATCGTCCTATTTAATCCCCTGATCTATATCTTCAAATTCAGGTTCGTCATTCAACACCAAACGACTGGGAATATCTTGCGAAGATGCTCAACCAGCTTACGAAAGCACTGGTCGATACATGTTGCTGCACATCAAGACCAACAACTCTGCCGGTGGCTTCATGGCCAAATACTACATGTTTTCCAAGACACAATCTTGTAAGTGGACATTCTACTTCCGGTTTGCTTGGGCCTAAGGTACCTGTACCTGTATCTATACAATACAACATAGAAGCTGTGCATATACAAGGTACACAGACACATCCGCCGTAATCTAGCATCATAAAACTCTGCGACTGCTTCCCGAAAGCTCTGTTGAGTTTCCTTCCAGAAGCAGTTGCTAGTAGCGGTTTAATTTCTCGACGCAAGCGTTTGCTTACGTCCACTGCGATACACCAGGTTAGACGTCTGGAATCGCCAGTCGATCAGCGCCTGCTATCGGTATAATTTCAGACTCTAACAAGCCATTTTGTTTCCAATTTTTATAGCCAGTGACGGAGTGACCATTGTTGGTGGAATAATTGGTGGTTTGATCCTGCTTTCCTTAGCAACCACCATCGTCTGCACGTTAAAGAACCACAACGCCATTCCGACTATTATGGGGAAAAAGGAGTATCCAGTGGCAAGGCAGAAGGTAGACCCAGTACAACCGGCGTCAACCCTGCCGAAGGTTTCTTTAGTGACGCCTTCTGCAAATTATCTGGAACCGCTCAACTACACAGCGTTAGAGGACCCGCCTTCAGTCGATCTCATAACCCCAATCAGCTTCACAACTCCACCATCTTTACAAATTCCTCCTCCCGTCGATTTCATTACGCCCGTCAACTACCCGTCAGCTCTTCAGTCCACATGCATCGGTAAAGCCAACCGATGCGTCCCTGGTCATCCATTTGACGAAGAGGATAACCAAGGAACGAGCTACGCAGACAACAGTCACTTCACAAGCACCAAGAGCATCCTCAGCCCCGGCGGTTATATCGCTACCGAATCCTCCTCTTTTGAAAATTTTGAATGACACAACGCCTCAACTTAAAACAGATTTAAATAGTTTTTTTGCGACACGTAGAGTAGGTCATATGCAGCTTTTTTTTCACTAATAAAATACCAAACAGTGGACTCTGCAAAATGGATGCCCAGAGTTCTGTAGCTACAGGGGGGGGCAAGGGGAAAATTCTTACAACCGACTAATTCTATTACTGCTACCATACACCATTGCCCCTTTAGATATATTACTTGCCCCTCTGAACAATCAAGTCTGGCTACGGGCCTGGATTCCGGTTTAATAGACGATATGTAAACAAATTGTAGGTAGAACGTATTTCAATATTATTTTTACCGATGTCCGAGGTAGGACATCTTCAGCTGTCGTTGTGGTCGTATCTAACATTGACTTTATCAGATTTATATATAAATGTTGTATCATGTTTACCTAGTTCGTAATCTCACCAATAATTCGTCCAAGTATCCACCGGTTTGAGATTTTGAAACTCCCTAACTGTGATTGTAAATTCTGTAAATTTTGTATGTCTTTGTCTTACAATAAGCGCAATAAAATTACATGTAAAATAAAGGAATTGGCCCTAGCACTTCTCGCCAGTATATCGTCAAAATGGGGCTTATTTAGACAATTCCTGCGGGGGTTTCGGGGAGGGATGGGACAAAAGATGAGAGTAGACTCTCCAGGACGAGGCCCGAAGGGAAAATTCATGAAGTATGAAGGGGGGATCGCCTCGGCCCGTTCGCCTCTTGCGTAAAAACGAGCGAACTGGTTTCAGGTTTCGCCCGACGAAGAGGGGGGTCATTGTAAAATTACAACTGATTGTTTAATTAAATATTTGAATCGAACAGTCCCGGATATTGAAAGTCGGTCAGTCGTGTCTTACTATCATCTGGAACGAATCATGCATGAATGAAACAGGCCTGCTGTTAATTGACATTTTATATTCACCCGATTGATTTTAATGATAATAATTTCGGTGTATGGAGAACAAAAAAAACACTCCTTAAACTATTTTTGCTGTATTTCTTAATCCTGATCTCTCTTTCCCACCCCGCTTAATATCCCTCTCTCAGAGAATTAATTCATCTCTCAGAACTTACATGCCTTTAACACTAAACTTGTTGGTTATTCGACAAACCAGTCATAATAACTTGGCATTTCTAGCCTTACGTCTGGACATCTTTGCAGGGCCTCGTTGCAAACCTGAATATTAGCCAGTGTCACCAAGTATTTGAAAATATAAAACTATTGGGCTTCTGAGTCTACTATGCTGTTGTCAGCTTCATTTTGAGAGTATCCAATCTAGACATTTATTATCCTAGACATGTATAACCCCCATCTTCACAACGTCTAGGTATTGCGAAATTCGTTTAATATTAGACGAAGTTCATAATACCTAAACGTAGTGAAGATGAAGATGATATACCCCTCGCTAACAAACATCGTAGTATTTTGTTAACGGTGACCTTGGATACTGCCCGCCTCGGGGTAAAAAATAATAAAACTGTAAATTGATGACGGAATTCTTTTGAGATTAAAAGAGACAGTCACAATCCGAACCCTTTTCACTGAAATTCATCCTTTTTTTCTAGAAAATTACGATTTTTAAATTCTGAAAGAGAACACCTGTATGACGTAAAGAGATAATATACCTGGCTCTTTTTAATACCGGAGTGGTACTGGTGTTTTTGTATAATTCTCAAGACATGATGGACTTTTACGTCCTACTTTTCTTCACCTGAGTAGGCTAATGAATAGGGGCAACGCCTTGTAAATTTTTCCAGGCTGTTGGCGTTAGCTTACAATTTTTTTGATCACAATTAGCAGACACTAGTACCCTAGTGAAAAGCAACCAAAGAATTGTTTATGTGATGTTTGTATCGCTGACTGCATTCGCCCATCCAATAAACTAATTCCAATTTCAATTCATTTTTCAGGTATGGAAACCATGGGAAGTTAAGAAAAAATGGTAGCTCTGTGAAGGAAAACAACCATGATTCAATTGACCCATTTCTGGCTTCAGAAGGTAATGAAAAATCTCTTTCGGTCAGATTCTATCGCGATACCATCATAATGAAGCAACTTAAACCATATCATATTATAGTATATACCATTTCGATCAATCACGTTTCGAAACGTTCATCCCTTGACCGTACACGCCTCAATACCACCCATAGAATATTATATAGGCCGACTCAGCAGCTTTATGAGAGTTCACACGGCTAATAATTTTAATGAGTAATTTTAATTCTTGATTTGATTCTATTATCCACAACCGCACATGCGACATTGTCATCTCAAACATTACATAAAATATTTAACCGAATTCGCCGCAGGCAATGTTTTGAAGTTTTTATCGCTTCTACGTTGTTTACCGATAGATAAGAATTTTCCAGTACCTGATCATTTCGCTAATTCAAATCCGTTCATCATCCGGGGCGAGTCGGTCAGATCCGTGATCAAAAATTGGTAAACAATGGGGCGTCGTGCGTCACGAAATGATACATGTCTTTTTGAAATAGTATATATACCCGAGCGATTTGATAACTTCATTCAGAATTGAGATACCTCTCCAAGAGTATTATACAGAAACTCGACAAGAGCTGAATACAAGATAGGAACATTGTTACTGGGTTTTGAAGAAACAAGATACATCGACGACAAGATGAAAGGTTTAACGCTAGCTTGTATCGCCGCCACAGTCGTAGCCGCAAGTCACGCTATGACTACAATCATAGCACCGATTGCAGAAATATCAACGACTTCGTCACCGTCTACGACCACGATCAATCCATTACTACAGAGCCGTATAGATTTTGAAATTTCCAGATTGACCCGACGACTGGAAAGGAGAATTCGTGGTTTACAGGTCGGTTCTGGACGGTTAGATAGAAGTATCACATCATTACAGAGGGAACTGGATTTCAACAACGCTGTCCTCGCTCAGTTGCCTGAGTTGATTAAAAATATTATGATCAACAATCCCACCCAACGTCTAAGCTCCCGAACCGTCGCCAGTATAATGAGGAGCGTTCAAAACGCAGCTACCAAAGCGAGCAACGAGGAGAGCGCAGAAGTCGAAGATCGCCGACGACGTGCCATTTTTGAAGTTACATCTTCTATTGTGATCGTAGAGGGCACTACCGACTCGACAACGACAACCCAAATACCAGAAGTAACTACACAAGAAGTAGATACCACAACTGAAATGGTAACAACCGCTGCACCGGAACAGGAAGTTACGTCGACAGCTACGGAAACCACAACGGAAATGACGACACAGGGAACAACTCTTCCATCATTTTTGGTTTCAAGAATCAATTCTGTCGTTTCCAGAATCGGAAGATTCTTCCAAAGACGAATCCAAAGGATACAAAGATCTTTGTCTCGACTGAGTAGATTTAGACCATTGTACAGTCGCCTTATTGACGAAAACACCAGTGCATTGAACAATCTCCCGCTTCTCGTAAGAGGTTTGGTCACCAGTCCGTTTCAGCGCAGACTTCGCTTGTCGCAAGTATTCAGAGCTTTACGATTTCGACTTACCATCACGACACCAAGCCAACCTGACGTATCTCCTATGTCAGTCAGAAAGCGACGACAGGCTGAAAGCGCGGAGGAAGATGACGACCTGGTCGGGGACATGGAAGATTTAAAGGAACTTGAACAAGAGATCCAAGAAGCTTTAGAAGAGGTTGAAAAATTGGACGTCTAAAGTTCGTGAATTTGGGATATGCATGAATCCTTGCACACTTCCAAGTTTTAACGTGTGACTGTGAATCCGTCTGTATAAATGTGGATATAAACTCTATTTTCAATTGTGGATTAATAGAACTTTTTATGGTTGTCCTACTTTTCCAGTGCAAATTTTACCTCGTAGGACTGTCCATCATGTTAACTCTGGCTGGTTTTTAAAAACTAATACCATCTCAAGCATAATATTGAATTGATTTAGTAACTATGACTTAACTACAAGATGTAGGAAAATTTAAGATTCATTTAGAGTGTAACTGGATGATCTGCTACAACTTTATATAACTCGTGGGACCTTCGCAAGATGTAGGAGAATTTAAGATTCTTTTAGAGTG
The DNA here is from genome assembly GCF_000327385.1 of Lottia gigantea. Taxonomy (NCBI): domain Eukaryota; kingdom Metazoa; phylum Mollusca; class Gastropoda; family Lottiidae; genus Lottia; species Lottia gigantea. The sequence continues at coordinate 439,773 of NW_008710284.1, forward strand.
AACCTGCATGATCTGGTACAATTTTATATAACTCGTGGGAACTTCGCAAGATGTAGGAGAATTTAAGATTCTTTTAGAGTGAACCTGCATGATCTGGTACAACTCTTGGAACCTTCAACATTCATCGTAATGTGATATATTTGTGAATATATTTTTTATTTTGATTTTGATTTTTGATTATGTATCTTTTATCAAAGATAATATTTTTGATTTTTTTCGTGAAATCCTTATTTTTGCTATTGATTATAATATTTATAATTATTTTGTCAATATTTTTATTTTTTCTTTATAATAAACCATTTGTTTTTGTCTTCCATAACACTGACAATTTTCTCATTTGCAGCTTGATTTGATGAATCGAAATGACAATGGTCAAAAACAGAGCTTATTGTCATCTGTTACAATTTGCTGGCCACCAACCTACCCCAACCCCCCTCCCCTTCAGACCTCATTACATTACGTAGTGGCCTCTTTACAGTCAAACCTTAAGCTGGAGAATAACTCTGAAATACTCTGACTTTCATCTTGAATTCTGAGGGGTTTATCAGCTACTGTCCGCCAATAAAATCTTAATATAGCGGGGGGCATCCAGCCCTTTTGCTAGCCAGAGAGGGACAGTGGGAATTCAATTGAGAATTTTTCAAAAGTGATATTTGTAGTAAGTCTTAATCACGACTGTTTTTCAAAATAGAGTTTTATTTTAAATAACAAACAAGATTTGAATGGGCGTGAAACGGAAAGACAGGCATGGGTAAGCATGATGGCATGATGTCCATCTTAAGTATGTAGAGGTTGTCGTTCACCTTTTCTTCGATTTAGACTTTGTTAAAACCTGAGTGGTGTATCAGAATATTCTACCTCTTTGGTTAAAACAGTGTTTCCCAATGTGTCAAAAATGCAAATCTGTTTCGTTTCCATCCGAAAAAATCAAAAAAAAGAAACGAAACAATCCGCATCTTAATCCAATTGCACCAATCCCATGCCTGAGTTCAAAGTTAAACGTCCATCCAAAACTTAAATAACAAATAAATTGTTCACCGAATGTTCAACAGAGATTTGAATACGACACTTCGTCTTTTTCGAGCAGGTAAACCAGCTGTTTCTAGAATAAGTTCTTCGATTTTATCAATCAGTTCTCTGTATGTAACAGTCTTGGAGGGGTCTGTGACCAGCTGCTCTACCAGTATATCCAAATTCAACAAGGCAGCTTCGTTGAGAAAGGCTTCATCTTGGTAAAATTCCTTCAACAATCCAGTGCTACTTGCAACCTGAGAGTTCAGAAAGGTTTGGTAGGTTTGTAACAGACTTCTTAGTCTGGTGGTTTCGGAGGCGATTCTTTCATCTAGTGTCATTGGAACTGTTGGTTCCGGAGTGGTCACAGGTATGACTGGTATCTCGATGGATTCTTCTGATGATGACGAAGATGAAGATGAAGATGATGAAGCACTGCGTCTATCTCTATCTTGCGACTCTTCGGATGATGCACTGCGTCTATCTCTATCTTGCGACTCTTCTGATGATGCGCTGCGTCTATCTCTATCTTGCGACTCTTCGGATGATGCGCTGCGTCTATCACTAATGTTCAACTCTTCTCCCAGCCCGAGTTCAGATTTGAATAAAGCACTTCGTCTTTTACGAGCGGGCAAGCCAGCTGTTTCTAGAATAAGTTCTTCGATTTTATCAATCAGTTCTCTGTATGTAACAGTCTTGGAGGGGTCTGTGACCAGCTGCTCTACCAGTAGATCCAAATTCAACAAGGCAGCTTCGTTGAGAAAGGCTTCATCTTGGTAAAATTCCTTCAACAATCCAGTGCTACTTGCAACCTGAGAGTTCAGAAAGGTTTGGTAGGTTTGTAACAGACTCCTAAGTCTGGTGGTTTCGGAGGCGATCCTTTCATTTAGAGTCATAGGAACTGTTGGTTCCGGAGTGGTCACAGGTATGACTGGTATCTCGATGGATTCTTCTGATGATGACGAAGATGAAGATGAAGATGACGAGGCGCTGCGTCTATCTCTATCTTGCGACTCTTCGGATGATGCGCTGCGTCTATCTCTATCTTGCGACTCTTCGGTTGATGCGCTACGTCTATCTCTATCTTGCGACTCCGTTGCCACACTGCTTATATCCAGATCTTGCGACTCCGTTGCCAAACTGCTTATATCCAGATCTTGCGATCCCGTAGATACACTGCTTATATCTAGATCTAACGATTCGCTGCGACGATCGCGGCTTTCATAAGATGACTCTCGCGTCTCACTGAGTAATGCATTGCGTCGTTTACGCTTCATTGGATTTTGTTTCAGTTGTGCTGCAACAGTTAAAATGTCACTGACAAGTAGCTCCGGTTGTTCAGGATGGGTGATCAAACTTCGGACGATATCTGGTAAACGTGTAGAGGCAGCGTCGTTGAGTGCACTCTCTTGTTGAATTGACCCCAACACTTGTTGCTGCTGATCAATGGCAATCCAGAACGACTGAGATCGGATTTGAAATATCGGAGTTAGTCTTGCGATTTCTGCCTGAATTCTTTGTTCCAGGGCTGAGATAGTTGTTGTAGCAGGTGTAGTTGGAGACGTTGTAGGAGATGTAGTCGGAGAGGTTGTAGCAGACGTAGTCGGTGAGGTTGTTGGGGATGTAGTCGGAGAGGTTGTTGCAGACGTTGTTGGAGATATAGTCGCTGACGTGGTTGGAGACGTTGTTGGAGATGTAGTTGCTGACGTGGTTGGAGATGTAGTCGCTGTCGTTATTGGAGAGGTTGTTGGAGACGTTGTGGCTGATGTTGTTGGAGACGTTGTGGCTGATGTTGTAGTAGAGGTTGTAGGAGACGTTGTTGACGATGTAGTCGGAGAGGTTGTTGGAGACGTTGTGGCTGATGTTGTAGGAGAGGTTGTTGGAGACGTTGTAGCAGAGGTTGTTGGAGATGTAGTCGCTGAAGTTGTAGGCGATGTAGTCGGAGACGTTGTAGCAGAGGTTGTAGGTGACGTTGTCGCTGATGTTGTAGCTGAAGTTGTTGGAGACGTTGTGGCTGATGTTGTAGGAGAGGTTGTTGGAGATGGTGTAGCAGAGGTTGTTGGAGATGTAGTCGCTGAAGTTGTAGGCGATGTAGTCGGAGACGTTGTAGAAGACGTAGTTGCTGAAGTTGTAGCAGAGGTTGTAGGTGACGTAGTCGCTGATGTTGTAGCAGACGTTGTGGCAGATGTAGTCGCTGAAGTTGTAGCAGAGGTTGTAGCAGACGTTGTAGCAGACGTTGTAGGAGACGTTGTAGCAGATGTAACAGGAAAGGCCGTCCTTCCAACTCTAATTCTTCCAGAGTTTGCCCATGAACATAACAGAATCAGGACTAACCCGAAAACAATCAACCTTGGTACCATTCTGGGTGAATCTTCTTACAATGATCCGAAAAAAATTCCTGTACTGACCTGTGCCAATTTTGATCCTTTTACTAAGACTCCTTAATTTCCAATGATTTGAAAAAAAATTCCAATTGTCTTAAATAGGTAGAAATTTAAGGTATTGGACTAACTTGGTTACATGGCGTACACGGTTGTTAATTTTCCTGGTCACATTTTGGCCATAAAAATCGGCCAAGTTATGAATTGGGTCGGAATAAACTTATGATTTATCATTGATCTATTTTTTATCTAAACATTCGCAGGGTGCCGTTTTATTGTTTTAAATGATTTTATCTTTCATGTACCCATACATCCGGATGGTCAGATCCAAAACATGTCAAGCAAATCCAAATAGCTATCAGGGATAGAGAGACAGATATTTCGGTATAGTGTCAGTGATGCTGTAACAAGAGACTCCCGTCTCCACATTCCTCGCTAACAATTGGCTCTCGGGCCTAAAAGCCTCTTTGGGTGCTGATGTTTCACCCATCCTTACCATGATTGCAGTCATTGTCACAATCATGCTAAGTCTCGCAACCTTTGCCCCAACATAATTCAAGGCACTCTCATTTATTTGCCCCCCTCCTCCCTCTCATCCGCTCAAATGCCCGTACCTTAGAGTAATTTCGGATCTACGCCGGTGTTACTTATTGACCTATATAGGTGGTTATCATAATAACTGTACTAGTATATCATATTATATGTTTTATTTTAAGTTTTATTGTCAGTTTACAGCTTCATGTATTCAAATTGATTGATGAGCCATATTTTATTGTTCGATAGTTTTTATATTTGATTTATCGTGGGTGTGTTGGATGAATGTAATTGTTAACTGATTGATCGTGAGGATAAAAAAGAAGGTACACGCACGTACAGTCCGATCAATGGCCTGTGCAGCATCCACAACATTCGGACTCAACAATGGAAAGTTTGAGGCATAGTAGGCGCATACCACCACCAACCAATCCACGCCCCAACCCAAAAAAAAAAGAGAAGAAATAACCTGGCTCTTATTCCTATGCGGATTTCACCCACTGAAGTATAGAGCTATGGTCAATGACTAAGGGCATGTCTCAAGATGTTTTCGATTATGTTTTTCTAGAAAAGACATGGACAAAGTGCTTCTCCCTGTCTTCGTCCCTTTTACGGGATTAATTTATTCATGGGGTTAAATGATATGGGCACAATATTTGTATCCTCACATTGTTATTAAATAGCACATAACAAAAATAAAACATTTTAAATATGTAACTCGTACCAAAACGTTACATTTACAAAATACGACTATACGACTATACTATACATTATCAATAAAAAGCCCTGTGTGTAAACCAATGTCAGTGACGAAAAGGCACATCTGATCCCTAATCTCCACCAATAAATACTATATCTGTTGTGAGGCAGGGTCTGCTCACACTCAAAACACTTTAATTACTTCCGAACTGGCTTGCCAACTAAAAATTCTTCCCGTAGAATCCAACATGCCAATGTTTTTCATTAGATGTACAAAATTTATTCTTTTTGCATCCAAATGATAGTTAAGCACACAGCAAAATTAAACTTTCCACGATTTGGTACATGACTCTGGAAGCTGTGACAGTTTTTGTAGTTTTAAATTTTGACGTTGGCCACCCTAGCGGCTTCAATGATCAAGGAACGGACCTTGGATATTGATTTCTGCGATTGAGCCGTGGCAACTTGATCTTTGAGGTTCTGGATCGTTGTAGCTGCTCGTAAGAGATTATCCAAACTGATCCTCTGTGTTGGTCTGGTTATCATGCCCGATAATAGTCCCCGGATGTTGCCGAGAGCTGCAGTCGATGATTCTTTACGTTGTGTCACTTGATCCAAAAGCGCTGTCATTTTATCGATGGATTTTTGGTAATATGCTGTCTGTTGATTCAGGTACTTGGTAAATAATCCGATTTGTCTGTCGATTGAAGATTGGAGTTGTGGTGCGCGTGGTTTGTTTGCGACCATGGTTAAGATCGTATCTATTGGATTGACAGGTGGTGGCGTCGTTGATGCGTTAACAGTAGCAACGGAGCCGTTGGGGGGTGATTGGTTAGCTATTGGTGTTATATTAGTTCCTCCGGGTGTCGGTAGGTTGGGTACTGGCATTGTTGAAGTTCCTCCGGTATTTGTTGTGGTTGGAACGCTGGTTCCTCCTATAATTGTTGTTGTTACACCAGACGTTTGCGTTCCAAGGTTTGTTGTTGTTACGCCAGTCGGTTGCGTTCCAGGGTTTGTTGTTGTTACGCCAGACGGTTGCGTTCCAGGGTTTGTTGTTGTTACGCCGGACGTTTGTGTTCCAAGGTTTGTTGTTGTTACGCCAGACGGTTGCGTTCCAGGGTTTGTTGTTGTTACGCCAGACGTTTGCGTTCCAAGGTTTGTTGTTGTTACGCCAGACGTTTGTGTTCCAAGGTTTGTTGTTGTTACGCCAGACGGTTGCGTTCCAGGGTTTGTTGTTACGCCAGATGGTTGCGATCCAGGGTTTGTTGTTGTTACGCCAGACGGTTGCGTTCCAGGGTTTGTTGTTGTTACGCCAGACGGTTGCGTTCCAGGGTTTGTTGTTGTTATGCCAGACGGTTGCGTTCCAGAGTTTGTTGTTGTTACGCCAGATGCTTGCGTTCCACTTGTTGCTTGTGTAGTTGCTGATGGTATATTAGAAGATGGTGTTCCTAGTTCATTGGCCGTGGCTATCAGATCAAAGATGGTCGATGTTATTGGTCCCGTAGTAGTTGCACCTGCGTTTGTTGCCGATCCAGGGTTGGTCGAAGGGGATCCTCCGTTAGTTCCGGGTGTACTCGTTGACGTAACTGATCCAGATCCAACAGCATTCGGTTGCAACGGAGATAAAATGGATGGATCGATTGGTGCCAGATTTCCCAAGAAAGGTGGCACGAATGGTGGTAAAAATGGGTTTCGATTTGGTTGGTTCTGGTTGGTAGCAGTAGTTGATGAGGCCGACGGATCTGGTTGAACGCCTGTGGGTGTGGTTGTTTGAGGTTCCGGTTCCGGTTCTGGTTGAGGAGTATTAATGACTGACGGATCCACTACCACGGCTCCGGTACTGGTTGTGGTACCTGTTGGCTGATTGAGAACACCTCCGTTCAATGGCATACCTGTCTGAAGCTCAAAAATTGTAGGAGGATTTTTGGTAGATGTTAGTAGTTGAGACAGTTGCTCGCCCGTCAGACCCGGGGGTGCCAATCCCGGTATGCCTGTCGCTGATTTCATTGGATCTGCTATAGTGCTTAAAATTACTGGTAGCCCGGTTGATTGAAATGTTGGGTCTGTGACGGGCACGTTAGGTACGAAAGGGTTGTGGGTGCTGGTAGGTGTGGGTTCGACAGGATTTGTAGAGGGTGGTGTAGGATCGACAGGATTTGTAGAGGGTGGTGTAGGATCGACAGGATTTGTAGAGGGTGGTGTAGGATCGACAGGATTTGTAGAGGGTGGTACAGGATCAGTAGTGAATATATTGTTTCCACCAGTTGTAGGCACTGGATTCGGGGCCGTTGATGGGTTAGCCACGGTGTTGGTGCCTGGAATCGGAGCTGGTGTGCCTGTTGGCGTGTTTGCTCCAGTGTTGCCTGTATTAACAGCTGTAGAAGTGACTATGGATGGAGTTGGGTTCTGGGGTGCGAAAATGATCAAAGGAGGCGATCCAAATGTTTTAAAGTTAGAATTTGTCCCTGGGCCTGTGGCGACAGTAAAAGTCATACCACCAGATTGTTTCGGTGGTTCTCGGTTGGAATTTGCTATCTGTGTCGCTAGCGGTTTCGATGTTGATTGTACCTGAGGCACGGTATTCTGGACAGGCGCTGGTGGTTGGTTTGTGGCTGGTAGTAGTTGGTTGGTGGTTGAAAGTATAGAGTTATCTAGTGCTTGTTGCGGAAAAATATTGCTCCTTAACGGGTCCTTTCCCAAATACGCATGATTGAGCACAACGTAATTGGACTGACCGTTTGTGGTAGTACCGGTAGTCCCCAAATTGTTCACAGGGTTTGGTCCTTGAGGCTGGGAGGTCTGCACTGGCAACAAATTACCGGTTGCCAGATCCACGATATAATTTTGCAGATTTGCCGGGTTTTGTACCGTTCCAACATTTTTAACGGCTGTGACTGGTAGTCCAACCGAACACAGAAACAGCGCGATGCACTGAGCGAACATCATCGAAATCGTTTAAGTAAAATCCCTCAAAAAAGAAAGTATATGATTTGCTTCCTGAAAAAAAGTGTATAATCCCCCAATTGCTTAACCGTACGTCCTTACACAAAACACTTGGCGAAAAAATGACGCAGAATAAGTATGCAAATTCAAATGGAACGCCAGCGCCCACGGATGATTGTAATGTATTAAATTTATAACAAAGACTTAGTTTTCTTTCTGTGGTTATGACGTCATGATGGATCGATCTGTTGTCAATTTATTGTAATGAATTGGGAGGAAATGTCCCAAAAAATTATATCTTAATATAGTCAACTATTTTTACTGGTGAGTGATTGAACGTGTCTGTCAGAGGCTGTACTCAATTCGTCTGTGATGAACCATCACGTAATTCTGTGGCTTGTGCTCATTACACCATTATAAACCCATAATTTTAGTGGTCTTCTTCTGTTGGCATTAATTGGTTTTTTCATCGTCTCGACGTCAGCAACGTGACATCACATCTCTTAACGTCATGATGACGTCTCTGTAACGTTGTCATAATGACGTATCCGAATCTGTAACGTCGTCATGACGATAATACATTATTGTGACCTGATTACTTGTCATAATGGAATCATAGTGACCTATGACATGCCGTGATAAAGACGCTATGACATTCTGTAATGAGTACACAGAATTAACACAGTGCAGGGATTAAAACAAGATTTATAATACACGAGAATAGATGTAAATTGTAAAATCATGAGATAATCTTGAATACAGATCAATCATTTTATTGCAAACTTGAAATATATTTATAGAAGCAGAGACAATTGATATAATTTTATATAAAAACATGCATTTTATATCACTGAATTAAATTCTAAAAAATAATTCAGACTTTTTGACTCTTCACTTGTGACAACCAGAAATGCGTCTACCAAACAACACTATGTGGTATGCTGAGTTGACAAATACAAATACTAAATCTATTAAATATTAGCCATGTGGACTCTCTAATACCTAATAACTTACAAAAGCACAAGGTCCGATATAGAGACAAAGCAAAGCTGGTCAAAACTAGTAAGTTTTGATAAGGTTAAAAATAAATCACAACCAACATTTAATGCATAGAGTATGATATACAGGGTATATAATAGAGTATTGTATTGTATTTTAACTTAATGCAGAATATAACTTGATATAAAAACTCACAAAGATAATACTTGAACTTACTGACATGATTGTCATATAACATATATCCCTATATTACCACAGACACCTGTTTGTATATATCAGTCTATATATAGCATACTATCATAGAGAGAGTTGACTATTGATACAAACAGGTGTCTGTTGTAATATAACATATACCCCTATATTACCACAAGCACCTGTTTGTATATATCAGTCTATATATAGCATACTATCATAGAGAGAGTTGACTATTGATACAAACAGGTGTCTGTTGTAATATAACATATATCCCTATATTACCACAGACACCTGTTTGTATATATCAGTCTATATATAGCATACTATCATAGAGAGAGTTGACTATTGATACAAACAGGTGTCTGTTGTAATATAACATATATCCCTATATTACCACAGACACCTGTTTGTATATACCAGTCTATATATAGAGAGAGTCAACTATTGATACAAACAGGTGTCTGTTGTAATATAACATATATCCCTATATTACCACAAGCACCTGTTTGTATATATCAGTCTATATATAGCATACTATCATAGAGAGAGTTGACTATTGATACAAACAGGTGTCTGTTGTAATATAACATATACCCCTATATTACCACAAGCACCTGTTTGTATATATCAGTCTATATATAGCATACTATCATAGAGAGAGTTGACTATTGATACAAACAGGTGTCTGTTGTAATATAACATATATCCCTATATTACCACAGACACCTGTTTGTATATACCAGTCTATATATAATCTATCATAGAGAGAGTCAACTATTGATACAAACAGGTGTCTGTTGTAATATAACATATACCCCTATATTACCACAAGCACCTGTTTGTATATACCAGTCTATATATAATCTATCATAGAGAGAGTCAACTATTGATACAAACAGGTGTCT
>NW_008710284.1:449489-450561 GCF_000327385.1 Lottia gigantea
ATAATCTTGAAGATCTATATTGTTATTCAAACAAAAAAGGGTAGACATCATATTGTTGTAGCAAAACTTCCTTCAGTGAATACTTCGTTGCTTTGGGTTAAAAGTTGCTGTCCTATAAGCTTTTAATTGGAAATTAAATGGGTATGTTTGTACTATTAATACGTGGCAAAAATTTCCTGCATTGCCCACTCAGCGCATTGATAATAAATATCTTATCTATACAGATACGTCTTCAACATCTACCTTCTCCTCAACACTTGAGGCTATCAACATGGATGCTTTGTCTTGTGGACGTGATTCAGGCAGTCGCAGGTACGTTTTAAATCTTTTACAATTTTTATTAGTTATTTTATAGCTGTCTCTATCAGAAGATATTATATATCTTTCATTGTATCTGTCAATTCTGATTGAATGATTAGATTGTTTACAAACTGAGAGATATCATGAGAATGAGAATATATGGTGTATGACCTGTTATATATTACAGTATGAGTGTAAGAGAGTTGATAAGACGAGCGTCTGCCGCTAACCGTGAAGCTAGAGAACAGGCCGGAGACGATAGTGGTTTGATACCAGCAGCCTCTTGGTCACCTGACCCTCCTTCTTACGATTCCATCAGACCAGGTAAGATTTTACTGACTTGAAGCTGAAAATATCAATATACTGGGTATTATGAGGCCCTCTCTCGGAAGCACTGTTAACATCTGCTTCTAGATGGTGATATCGAAGACTATGTAATTGTAAAACCACTATCCATTTTATACTTTATAGGAGATACTGAACGACCAAGTCTACTGAGACCATCATCCAGTCCTGCGTTGAGTTGTTTAAATCTACAACCAGAGTTATCTAACTTGTGTTTGCCGCCAGTTAAGTTGGATGAAAAGGAACGAAGGAAGAACGCTGTTGAAATATTAAGAGTTTTATGTGAAAGTTCTGTTCTACAACCACATCTTGAAGAACTCCTTACTGCCAAGTACGTACCTTTTGACCAGTTATACTTAAATTAACGGACAGATATTTAGGATGTACAGTCAGACATGACTGGTAAATACAGACAAACCAATAACCC
>NW_008710284.1:501185-502512 GCF_000327385.1 Lottia gigantea
TGTAAGCCTAACAAAGTCATATGACAGGACAGGACAACAGTGTTTCTTCCTTCTTCCTTAAGTGAAATTAATCATCATAGGCCAGAGTTAAGCCACCAGCACGCAACATTTTCCTCTATTCAACAATAAAACAATTCAAAACTTTGCTGTTCTCTCGGAACAAGGAATTCAAAGACCTAGAACTGGTCATCGTGCTTAGAAAATCTCTCCCACTGACCTGTAAGGTTTGTCTCCTCATAAATTTCATTCCACACAGTCGACACATATTCTTCTGACGCTGGGGCATATGAACCTTCAAATGTTGTTTTACGTGATCCGAGCGCGTAAACCTCTTTCCACAGATAGAACAGGCGTAGGGACGCTCTCCACTATGGACTCGAACATGACGTTGCAATTTTGAAGGAGTGCTGTACATTTTTCCACAGACATAACAAACATGTGGCGGCTTCTCGCTAAAATGTGCTTGACTGTGCACCTGCAAGTCCTCAATGTTGTCGAACTGACGTCCACAGAATCTGCACAGATTAACGAAACTGGTGGTCAACTTTATTGGGGTTTTTGATTTCCGTTTCGATTCGGAACTCATTTTGAACGATTTTGATGATTCAAATTAATACGAAAAAATAAATAAGAGACTTAGTTCAAATATGTTGGCACATTTGGTAGAAAAATTCCCATTTTCTGGTATATTCTTCTTAGGTTTTAGTTTTTCATGGTTTTGGTTTGGTTCCCATTTCTCCTGAAAAGACAATAAAGAAAACATATCAAGAATCTAAAATATTACAGGACATTGATTTCATGTTTCTACTGAATGTCTTGTATTGTCAAACAAATATATTTGTGCAAATTTGGGGACAATTCAAACCATGGACTTGTCTTTTCGCGATGCTAATAAAGTATGCAGATTTTATTGAAAGCCAGTACCAGTACTTAACATTGAAATACGAATAAACACAAACAAATTTCTCTTCAAAATGAAAGAATGTAGGTCTATATCTACTATTAACCTATTCAAAATGAAAGAATGTAGGTCTATATCTACTATTAACCTATTCAAAATGAAAGAATCTAGGTCTATATCTACCATTAACCTATTCAAAATGAAAGAATGTAGGTCTATATCTACTATTAACCTATTCAAAATGAAAGAATCTAGGTCTATATCTACCATTAACCTATTCAAAATGAAAGAATCTAGGTGTATATCTACTATTAACCTATTCAAAATGAAAGAATCTAGGTCTATATCTACCATTAACCTATTCAAAATGAAAGCATGTAGGTCTATATCTACTATTAACCTATTCAAAATGAAAGAATCTAGGTG
>NW_008710284.1:533783-534747 GCF_000327385.1 Lottia gigantea
CTCTGGCTGGGTTTTTAAAAACTAATACCATCTCAAGCATAATATTGAATTGATTTAGTAACTATGACTTAACTACAAGATGTAGAAGAATTTAAGATTCATTTAGAGTGTAACTGGATGATCTGGTACAATTTTATATAACTCGTGGGACCTTCGCAAGATGTAGGAGAATTTAAGATTCTTTTAGAGTGAACCTGCATGATCTGGTACAACTCTTGGAACCTTCAACATTCATCGTAATGTGATATATTTGTGAATATATTTTTTATTTTGATTTTGATTTTTGATTATGTATCTTTTATCAAAGATAATATTTTTGATTTTTTTCGTGAAATCCTTATTTTTGCTATTGATTATAATATTTATAATTATTTTGTCAATATTTTTATTTTTTCTTTATAATAAACCATTTGTTTTTGTCTTCCATAACACTGACAATTTTCTCATTTGCAGCTTGATTTGATGAATCGAAATGACAATGGTCAAAAACAGAGCTTATTGTCATCTGTTACAATTTGCTGGCCACCAACCTACCCCAACCCCCCTCCCCTTCAGACCTCATTACATTACGTAGTGGCCTCTTTACAGTCAAACCTTAAGCTGGAGAATAACTCTGAAATACTCTGACTTTCATCTTGAATTCTGAGGGGTTTATCAGCTACTGTCCGCCAATAAAATCTTAATATAGCGGGGGGCATCCAGCCCTTTTGCTAGCCAGAGAGGGACAGTGGGAATTCAATTGAGAATTTTTCAAAAGTGATATTTGTAGTAAGTCTTAATCACGACTGTTTTTCAAAATAGAGTTTTATTTTAAATAACAAACAAGATTTGAATGGGCGTGAAACGGAAAGACAGGCATGGGTAAGCATGATGGCATGATGTCCATCTTAAGTATGTAGAGGTTGTCGTTCACCTTTTCTTCGATTTAGACTTTGTTAAAACCTGAGTGGTGTATCAGAATATC
>NW_008710284.1:542268-608433 GCF_000327385.1 Lottia gigantea
ATAAGGTTAAAAATAAATCACAACCAACATTTAATGCATAGAGTATGATATACAGGGTATATAATAGAGTATTGTATTTTAACTTAATGCAGAATATAACTTGATATAAAAACTCACAAAGATAATACTTGAACTTACTGACATGATTGTAATATAACATATATCCCTATATTACCACAGACACCTGTTTGTATATATCAGTCTATATATAGCATACTATCATAGAGAGAGTTGACTATTGATACAAACAGGTGTCTGTTGTAATATAACATATACCCCTATATTACCACAGACACCTGTTTGTATATATCAGTCTATATATAGCATACTATCATAGAGAGAGTTGACTATTGATACAAACAGGTCTCTGTTGTAATATAACATATATCCCTATATTACCACAGACACCTGTTTGTATATACCAGTCTATATATAGAGAGAGTCAACTATTGATACAAACAGGTGTCTGTTGTAATATAACATATATCCCTATATTACCACAAGCACCTGTTTGTATATATCAGTCTATATATAGCATAGTCTATATATAATCTATCATAGAGAGAGTCAACTATTGATACAAACAGGTGTCTGTTGTAATATAACATATACCCCTATATTACCACAAGCACCTGTTTGTATATACCAGTCTATATATAATCTATCATAGAGAGAGTCAACTATTGATACAAACAGGTGTCTGTTGTAATATAACATATACCCCTATATTACCACAGACACCTGTTTGTATATACCAGTCTATATATAATCTATCATAGAGAGAGTCAACTATTGATACAAACAGGTGTCTGTTGTAATATAACATATATCCCTATATTACCACAGACACCTGTTTGTATATATCAGTCTATATATAGAGAGAGTCAACTATTGATACAAACAGGTGTCTGTTGTAATATAACATATACCCCTATATTACCACAAGCACCTGTTTGTATATACCAGTCTATATATAATCTATCATAGAGAGAGTCAACTATTGATACAAACAGGTGTCTGTGTATCAGGAACACTGATACCATTCTAAATTTCAGTCAGAAGACTGTGGGTTTACAATTCCACTAAAACTAAGCGTGTTAACCACATTATATATTGTTAAGTATTTGTATAATCACTAGTTTGAGAAAGTTTTAAATACTATACAATAATATTTTATACTAAACAGAATTTATCAAATGGAAGCCACAATCAATAAGCAATAAGAATTTACAAATACAAAACATCACAACTGTCTTAAAGCACAAGTGATATTAAATAATTTACATTACAAAACAAAAGTGACTGTTGCTGTTAATTTCTTATGACACGACTTCATCAGCCTTTACCCGTTTCTAATAAAAACTATTTTATTTACCAGATAGTTTCATGTTAATAATCAAAGTCACAATTTAAGTACATATACCATAGAGAGATGAATTGTCATCTATTATGCAATTAGTTGCCATGAATCCCCTTAAAAGTAAGAAAAATTCTGATGCCACATCTTTTCCACCACAAAAATCTGCAGCTGATATTTGGGTTGATATTTGTCTATCTGTGATAATTCTTTACCACCATTATTTCACCTTACAGTGAACAAAAATCCCTCAAGAAAATACAATAACCAATCATAAAATAATTTATCAAAATAACATCACAGATTATGCAAATTTTGATTTAAAAACTTATTAAAACAAAAAATTCAACAAATTTTTCACATTCAAAGCTGAAATTTCCTCGAGTACAAATAAATTAACATAGTTCATGATTTAAGAGCTTAATTTCCTTTCAGCTTTTAGATACAAGTTAAACAAATTTTTACATAAAAGCTTAATTATGGCTCAGCACAAATTGTAAAGTTTTAACATTGAAAGCTTAATTTCTGTAATTATAATACAATATCACCCTCTTTTAACAGTAAAAGCTTGTTTCTCTTTCAGATTAACAGATTTTGTACATTAAAAGCTTAATATTGTCTCAGTACAAACAATGTAACACATGTTGTGTATTAAAAACTTGTTTCTCTTTCAGATTAACAGATTTTGTACATTAAAAGCTTAATATTGTCACAGTACAAACAATGTAACACATTTTAAACAATATAGACTGAAATATATAACTAGTATGTGTTTTAGTAGTAAGATATAATAATAATAATAATAATAATAACAATTTGGCAGTAATAAATATCAAAGAGATAGCTTGATGATCATCAATAATCAACAGTCTAGAGTATATTCCACTTTGTGATTACCAGTTGTACATGGTTGCTAATAAAAATAGCTGTCATAGGTTTCGAAAGCAACTTATAAAATTATTATTGAGAAAATCATAAGCAACTATTATTCACTATAGTGTGAGGGCAACTTTCATTCAATAACTAAGGTCTTGGTTTCAAATTTCAAAGAAGCTTTCCAAACCAATTATGATAAAAAAAATTGGCCAAACTGAATAATGATATATCTCCAAGACACTTGTTAATAATAAGAGAGAAACTTTAGATCTGTTAGATCAAGGTGTTACGGGTTGTAGGTGTTAGACAACTTAATACACCTTGATAAATCAAAATCAGATAGTTTTGGCACAGGGTAAAATAGGAACACAAGCAGTTGAATATGAATACAAAAGTGGTTTATATATAAAGCATGGTTTTATAAAAGTTGAAAATATAATGGCAAGGTTATTCAATTGTGCTTTTTTCTTATCTTTTCAGATTCAGCAAAGATTAGGAATTCAGAATAACAACTACAATTACTGATAAAAGGTAAAATATTAACTTATATTGCTCTAGCGTTTATCATCCAATATAGCAATTTTGTTTTATCTTAACAAGTGTAAATAATTAACAATTTTATTTTCAAAAAAACACTTAAATTATTGTACCTTTACTATTTGCTATTAAATTTCTAAATATATCTTTAACAATACCAGTAATTCATAAATGATTTAGGTCCTTTTTTCAATAATTATAAAAGCTACAAACCTGTTTTGTGATCTATGTCAATTCTATGGTGCTACTATAGCTTTATGATTTAAGTCTTTCTTTAAAACGGGCATACAAAAGCTACATTTTGTGATCTATGTCCATTCTACGGTGCTACTAATTTTGAAAGTGCAGTAAAGCTTTACCTATGAGACCATTTGAGTTAGAAAAATAAGTCTCATTAATACTGATAAACAAAACAATGACTTTATCATAGAAACTCACAACCGTTTTTATATTAATCTGACAAACTGTCTCTTAATTCTGATATCTGTTTAATGATATTAAAAATATTCTGATAAAGATGAAGAGTAATTATGACAATAACTATCTAGCCAGTATCAATCTTTTTAAAATAACAACTCTAGACATTTTCTTTCTTTTAATTCATATGAGTAACTTCATTCATTCTGACTAAAACACATCTTAAGACTCAAAATATTTGGTTTCCTTTATTTTCTCTGGGCTACATCATTGCTTTTAAAAAAAGCTGTCGAAACTCGAAAGGCGCTAACCCACAGGAAATTTCGGAAGAACTATTTTTGATAACCAATGTCTTCTGGTGTATTTTGACTAACTTAAAATATAATAAGAATTCAGTTATCAAAGTTTTCTCTAGAATGAGTGAAGTTACCCTTAGAAAATGCTGAGACGAAATATGTAGAGCTAGATTTGGTACCAGTTGATTTAAAAATTGGCCAAGAAGTTGGGATCAATGGAAGCGAGTTTTGCTGAGAGAAATGAATGAATACAGTACATCAGGGTACGTAACTCTGTACATTCTATCTCCTGTAATATACAAAATATATCAGGGATTATAGAAATATTGATAAACATACTGAGATAACAATATTAATAGACATGAAAAATATACAAATAATATTAGCAATGTGGACTCTCTGAAAGAGATGTTAAGTTGACAAACCTACA
Organism: Lottia gigantea; assembly: GCF_000327385.1. Taxonomy (NCBI): domain Eukaryota; kingdom Metazoa; phylum Mollusca; class Gastropoda; family Lottiidae; genus Lottia; species Lottia gigantea. The sequence continues at coordinate 546,182 of NW_008710284.1, forward strand.
TGCCACATAAACATTATTAGTTATGAGGACTCTCTGAAAGGGATGTAGAATGGATAATCCTAAATATTACAAACTATGCACACCAAACAATCAAATAATCAATACTAGCTCTCAAAACTTTCCAAAAGTATGGGTAACACTCTAGAAAACCTAAAGCTTGGTACCCTGGCAGTCTCCTAGGCTTTTCTGTTATTAAACTAAATATTAAATTTTACATACCCTGGTCTCTGTTTCTTTGGAGTTCTCATTATTAAAAGTCAGAACTAATTTTTTCTTCCCATCATCAGAGGAAGATTTTAACTGAGAAAATTTATAAGTCCACATAAAACTCTAAAATAGATCAGAAATAATACGATATATTGTTCAGTTGGACAGATAGCATCATAAGCACCTGGTTTTAGTTGAAATAATAAACAACATTCATTGAAACAATAAATAGAATAGAGATAACTCCTCCTACCTTAGTTTCATGATCATAAAGTGAGAAACCAAAATTTAGATCAATGGTCAGACCAGATAGAGCTCCTCTCCACGTACAACCAAACGTCTTACTCTAAAACACAAAATACAATCATAATTCTCATTTCATAATTAATTATAAATTATTACTAGCTGATAGATAAAATATCTGTTAGAGTTATATAACTATACAACAATTATACAATCCACATTTTTAAAGTTAAAATAAAATAGATTTACCTATTGGCAACAGGTGAAGAGAAGAGAACATATTGGTCGACAGGAATATTTTTGAATCTCTTGGTTAAGTACCACATGCTGGCATGTGTATTTGACACAAATAACTAACTGTTCTACTTCATATAATAAAATGGTGCGTATTGTCTTCACAACTATACAGTATATGATATATATCTATAAGATACGTACCACAAGACGTTTTATTGCTAGAGTATTAGATCTATACCAGGCTTTCTCTAACTGTAATAACTCAGCCCTGGATTCTAAACTTAATACAATATCATCTCCACTACCTGTCTGTATTCTACAACAATACTGTCTGTCATCAGGCTGTTCCTTATCCTGAAATATCAACACAGAGTAAGGTGCTGTAGGTTTGAATCTCCCTTGAACACAACTTTTAATTTTTTGGGTAGTTCACTGCTATGAAAAAGCAAATAGTTAGGCGCTATGGATTACAACTCTCCTCCAGATGGAAAGAGTCCTGTGCGATTATTAATTTAAATTAAGTACCAGAGAATCATATTAAAAATATTATAAAATCATGTACAAATATCATAAGCAAGATGAGGTAACTCTAAAAGAATGGATCACTGAATCTGTCCACAGCGCTGTAAAGCCCTCAGGCAATTTGTTCCACAGGTTGCTATTTATTTTCAAGTATTGATACAGTATATAAGACTGGTGACTTACCTCTAACAGTTTAAACATACACTCATATACCTTATACTTCATTTCACATATACTCCAGTCTCTAGCATGCATCTACAAAATTAATATCATATCATATAGTCATATATGAGTATATGTTTAACGTTACTATTGATTTATTCATGATCATAGAAATACCTCTGGGACACTTGGAATCAATCGCAGAGAATAAGAAGACCATTTTGACTGAAATTGTAATATCTATTAGACCATATTTTATTAGATCATAAACCCTCTTTAAAATATCGTTTGTTACTTACAGGTGGTATATCAAAGAGTAATAAATCAGCAGCCTTCAACGAGAGAAACTTGGCTTTCCATGCCTGACAGTGACGGTCAGCTGACATCTTCTCACTGGTCCAACACATATGATAGATCTGTTCCTCTGGTATTAACAATCTGTTGGTCATTTGAATCTGAAAACACCACACGACATGTGAGTAATTTATTTAATATATTCACCACAAAACAATGGCCGAAGTTATGCTGATTTCAGAAGTTATTGAGGTCATATGTCTACATGTATTTTAAAATACAGTTTGGGCCACTTATTTGGTTCCATAAAGACAATGGCAGTAATAATAGCAAGCTGAAATCAAATAGAATATCGATTTTAAATTTAGTTATACTTTCTCCTCATCAATTTATCTATCAAAGATCTCTACCATAGAATAGACACTACCATTGATGGCCATATATAGCTATTTAGAGTGGGGTGTATAAAGGTTTAAATACCATTTGATTAAGAAGACTGTCAATATTAGTGGTTACTGCTTGAATCCATTCAGCCATTAGTCTATTATCTTCACAATATACTGGACCAGAACTAGCTCCATCAACACCAAATACTTCAAAACTGTTACTCCTACAAAATACCAAATATATACTGAATTCAACACAAATCAACGTTAGGAGTTTAGAGCCGACATAAATCTAGATCTGAAAGCTCTGGCTCAGTAAAAGGGTGTATTTTTCCTACTCAAAATGAGCTCAAGTCAGCTGAAAGAGCTAATATTCAGATGCTTTATCCTTATCAAATATGTCGTCCTCATTTGCAAAAACATATTCCAAACTTGCAGTGAAGTAGAACTCTTTTCTCCCTAAATGTATAGCTAAATTTTAACCCTGTTTGTAAAGGAACTGACCTGAGTTTGTCGGTGCCAGGGAAATACCGAGATACCCGGCCATATAATAACGGTATTCCTACCACATTGGACCAGATTTTCTCTATTCGTGGTAACCCTGGTATATGTAACTGTCTTTCCTAAAAACACAATGTTATTTTGATAAGTTATATTGATACTGTTTATATTAAAAACAATAATAATCAATGACATAAGATAACATTAAGAACATAATGAGGTATATATGGCATTACTATTTAGCCATCTAGAAGGAGTAATGAGTTATTAGCCCAGTTTGATCAAAAAGACTGTCAAATTGAAAACTCACCTCCTCTGTTGAATCTTTCCTGTAATTATTTCCTGGAATGATAAAATACAAAGTTGAAGTATAAGTATAGCAAGTTCTGAATTTTTAATAACAGTTAATTAATTTATTATGTTATCCCAATCAAGATATTATTATCATTATTTGAAGCCTTAGTTAATTATGAGAGGCCAACAAACTGAAAGTAAAATATAACAGAAAACTTACCTCTATTTAAAAAATGAGACGCAGGTTTAAAATGTTTAACTGTTAATGAGATTGTCTCCCCTGCTTCTTTTAATAACTTGACAACTTCATCATGGTTAGCATTCTCTACAGTTACATCATTGACCTTTAATAATAAAAAACAACAATTATAGAGGTTGATATCTAACACAGGGTCAGGGCCCACTCTTGGAATCACTGGCAGTGGCATCAAAATTCTTCATGCCTCAAGGAGGATTTAAATACAACTGATACAACACCTAATAGCCTAGCAGACGACAATCGCAACAAACTGAGCTATTCCACTGTCTCAGCAGACATTACAACTCCACTGCTAAATTACAGAACAACATAACTTATTATTCTACAAGTTGTTGGCTTGACTTCTTCCCAATATTAGGCCTGATTTCTAATAAGTTACCTTTAAAATGGAGTCTCCAACCACGAGTTTACCAGTGGCATCAGCTGCCTGTCCTTTGATGATTCTGGAGATGAGAACAGGGAGATTATGTTCATTACCTCCCTTGACACATAGACCTAACCCTGCTCCATTTTCTTTAATTATCGTCACATCTCGTACCATATTTAAGAAGGCCTCATCCTCCTCCTGAAGAGCAGCAGTGACCCATTCTTCCTGCTGCAGTATCAGATTATCAGCTGACAGCTGGAGGCGTATTGGACGTGATTTATTTTTCCCTGTTATATTCTGTACTGATAATATCCCTGTCTTCACCTGTAAGATATACAAACATAGATAGTTCTACAGTCAGGAGTTGCTCTGTTAAGCAGCAGAGCACAGGTTGACGTTAGCTACCAGCTATGAAATATAATAAACCGATATATCACGTTATTACGCCAAATTTTAATACAGGTATATCTCACAATATTCAATATCATTGCTGAGCAGGTCTACTCCCAAACTTTGACCTTTTTAATACTTAAAACACATCTAATATCAAATATTATACAATAACTTAGACATAAGTATTCTACTGATGGCCATCTTGCTATGAAATCTAGGTTAGTTTTACATTTCACATAAACTAATATTAGTAATAAAGTGATAGCCAACATAAATAATAAATAAGTTTATATTTCACTTTCTAAAAATAACTTTGCAACTTCAGAAAAACAGACGACATTTTGGATCTTCTACAAAATATTCAAGCTACTCACTTCGGTCATTTTAATTCACATCATCTTCGGTTAATTTCACCCCAAAATCAAACAATAAAAAGTAGAAATAAGGAGTGTATGGGTATTATTAGCTTATGTCAAAGTTTTGACATTCCGATAGACGCCATCTTGGGCAACGTTCGATATGTCTGTTCACAAGGGTGCTCAGATCGAACTACTCCAAGTTTAGTTTTTGAACAGTCATGTAGTTTAAAAGGTATTCTTTATTATCGATTTTCATAGTACTGTTTGTAATTTTTAAGCGTAAAACTGACCGTAGAAACGATTCATTTCCACGTTTGTCGTAATTGTCAGTTCGGACCGTCCGATTTGTTCCGTGGACGACTTGTCGTAGAACTCTTTAAGAAAAGAAACCGTAAACAGACTACAGAAATTCTCGCGAGAGATAACGTAACGAAGCTTCCATAGCAACGTTTGTTAACAACGGGAGATTTTGTAGAATAAACAGAACGTCTCCCATGATTTTGATATTATTGTACAGTTAGTTATTCATTTCAACACCTGAACCTAACAGTAAACATGGAGGGACTACCTTTCTTACCCGGAAACAGCTTCAAAGATCCAACGGTAGGTCTTCTTTTTAGATTTGACACAAGATTTTCAACCTGATTCTCAAGTTGAAGACAGTTCATTTTTTTTGATTGATTGTTAGGCCCAGTTAGTATCTAGATCTTTGTGTGGACATTTCTACTGCCAAACCTCAAAGTTAAAAAGTGGCCTAGCTGAACCTATTCTATGTTTATGAATACTGTGATTGTTCTTGTGGAATGAATCCAACCTGACATTGATCATGGCATGCTAGATATCTTCTTTCTGATTCACTGATTGTTTATTTTATGTTTCAGAATATGAGATATCACAGAAGTCAGACATTGAAATATAACAATGGATACGCTGTTCCAGCTCGCCCTGAATTCGGAATTGGAGGAGAAGCGATTGTTAGAAATCAACTGAATGAAGCTGAGTTAGATGAATTAGCTAATTTCCATCCTACGTTAACATATGGCCAGGCTAAACAGGCTCCTCCCACTGATTTTATACCAGCTCATGTAGCCTGGGATAAAAAGGTAGGTTTAAAAGTATTTTTATTAAAATAAGATTATCTAGAAGTTCTGTGTTGAAGTTTGGAGCTTAAATGTCAGTTTTTCCCCCTATATATATAAACAGTACCAATTTATTAACTCATTGACTGTGATATCTGTCAAATCTGTATTGAACAGTGATTACAAAGATGCAAATAACAAGAAAATTAGCTGATAGAAGAGAAATTTAATATGAAATTTAAAGAATTTGACAGACAGATTGTCAAGATCTTATCTTTAGTTGTAATCTCCAGCCAAATAAGTTGATCATGTTTTTTATCATATTTTCAGGTGTTAAGATTCAATGGATATTTCACCCAGAATATCATGGAATCACCGGCCGAGGTATATCGTGTCAGACCAGTTGATTTATATTATTATCTAGAAGATGATACTATAGCTGTAGTAGAACCTCATGTTGAAAATAGTGGAATGCCACAAGGTATGTAGACAATTTGAGTCCAAGACATTTTCATGGCCAAAGCTCAAACTTCAGTTCTCCAGTTTGTTAGGTCAAGACATCGTGTGATCATAGCCAGGGCTGAGAGTTCATTTATCTAGCATGATGATTTTACTATGGAACATCAGGTTTAACTGCTTTACTCTTGTTTGATTATCAAACATGTATGTTAAGGTTGTATTGAATTTGACTGAAATCTCATGATTTGTTATAATTATTTCAGGTAAATTGATAAAAAGACAGAAATTGCCTAAAAATGATCAAGGTGATACTTATCATTGGAAAGATATTAATATGGGAATGAATATTACTATATATGGTAAAATATTTAGAATTGTCAGCTGTGATCAGTTTACACAGGTTAGTTCAGTTTTATTTTTGGGGTTGAAATGTTGGGGGTGGGGCAGAAGGTGTCATAATTTACATCAATGCATAATTTGAAAGATTCCTTATTTCCAATTTGGGCTGTACAGTACAAATGGAGACACTGAAAAAGGACGTATTTAAGTCATCTGGAAAGCATTGGCCTTGGCATCAGGATTTTTGACATGCAATAATCAAATTCACTTTCTATTGAACTATCAAGTAATTGTCCACACATCACAGAAATTAATGTATGAATTTTAATATTTTTTTTTAAGGATTTCCTAGAAAGTGAAGGTATAATAGTAAACCCATCAGAATCGCTGCCAACAGATCCCTATATAGAGAAGCGTAAAGCAGCCTCAGCTCTGAAAACCTACAGTACACCATCATCATTTGATAAGAGTCGACAGTTTCTAGAATTAGATCGTAAAGTTTTGAGATTTTTCTGTCTATGGGATGATAAAGATAGTATGTTTGGTGAAATGAGGCCGTTTATTGTACATGTAAGTACCAGTATTAATCTTTACTCCAACCAGTTTTCTTGTCTGGGATCGTACGGACAGAGAGACTTGTCAGGGAAATTTGTAGGAAGGGGATTGCGTTTGCTCAAAATTATTACTAGAAAAAGGTAAAGTAAAGTAGGATTTAACTTGTTCAACTTAGTTCAGTCATAAAGTTAAAATTTTTCAAGGTTTTTAACTGTTCTTGACTATTATAATAAATGTTTTTTACTGAATATTGAAGTCTTGGTATTTTCATATAAATTTCTGTTTTAATTTCAGTATTACTTGGTAGATGATACACTAGAGGTTCGGGAAGTCCACACACCAAACGATGGACGTGATCCCTTCCCTGTGTTGATTGGTCGTCATAAAGTACCCAAGGATCGTTCCGATATTAAAAAGACCTTCCCACTGATCACGATGGAGGTCACGGATCACGAAATCAAGGAATATTTCACACCTAAAGATTTTCTGATTGGTAAAACTGTGATGATTTATGGTAGAAGATTTCTAGTTTATGATTGTGATAATTTCACCAAATCTTTCTATTATCATAATTTTGGTATCACAGAGTTTGCATCAGTCGATGTGAAGGGCGTGGCAAAGGAACTTCCTAAAATGGTAAGTTTTCTTACTCCAGAAATTGTGAATTTACTTGTAATTCTGAATATTCGCTTTCTGATAATTATAAACCACGATTTTGTTTCAATAATAACTTTTGTAAAGAGTCAGCAACCAATTTCTCAGTGGTTCATTTAGTGAGTTTCATTAAAACGTGGTGTCCTTGGCTTAAAAATTTCCCTCATTCCATACTGCAGAGCATTGCAGTTCTTTATTAGCTCAATTAACAGCAGAAAAGTAGGTAATAAGTCTCTTTTTCAAAACAGTTTGAGTTTATATTCTATTTTTTAATATTTTTCAGGAAATTCCACCCTACAATAATTTTGGTTCCATGGAAGATTCTCTACAATCCTGTTTATCTCTGGTGCCACAGCCTCCTAAAAAAGATTTTATCAAAATGTTGGAAAATGATCACAAAGTTCTTAGATTTGAAGCCATTATGGTAAGGCTGTTACTGATTTGTTGAGGGATGGGGTTTCAATGCTGTCCTTATGTCTGGTTTATTCAGTTGTTTTTCTACCCTTCTCCAGTCTATTATTCCACTGAGTTTATCTTTTTTAAATTGTGCTCATACCTAATGTTTATTTAGGTTTCCACAAATTTTATAACTTTTATACGATATTAGGGTTTGTCAACTAGACAACCCATTCAAAGAGTCTACATTGTAGATTATATCTTTGGCCATAAGTCACTCTGCAGATGAACTTCTTAACTCAGAATCATTTTCAAAGAATCCATTAACATTTCATAATCTAGCCAATAACATCATTAAATATTTGATATTGTTAATATTACAGGATTCAATGAAACCAGAAGATCAAGGTCGAAGGTTTATCTTGTCATACAGATTAGCAGACGACATGATGACTATTTATGAACCTCCAGTCAGAAACTCTGGTATTATTGGAGGTAAATTCCTGGAGCGAACACGAGTTGCTAGACCTGGTTCCCAGCCTGACAATCCTGCTTTCTATGGTCCTACTGATTTCTATGTTGGTGCTGTGGTAGAAGTTTTTAAACATAGATTTGTCATCACCTCAGCTGATCAGTATGTTTTAAAGTATATGGAAGAACATAAAGAACAATTTCCAGGTATGTATTACATCTTCATACATTTCTGGAGTGTTATATTCATCTTTTCAATATTTAAAACTCTACCCAATAATAAATATGGCGAGTACATAGTATTTTCGAGTCAGGGTTTATCTTCAAAACTCGTGATGTAGTTTTGAGTTGCCAGTAGATTGTTGAAATGAATATGATGAAAAATAAAAAGTATTAATTTAAATTTCAGCACAAACAGTGGAATCTTTACGCCAGAAACTGGGTGAAACAACCATCTCTAGCTCCAAACCTGTTGTTAAAGGTGCTCCATTAACTATCAAACGATCGTAAGTTTTCTTTCTTTATTTCTTCTTAGCTAATATGATAAATTACTGGCTTCAATACTTATAGAAATGATAACAAGGAGGAAACAAGAAAACTTTTGCCATGAAACTTGCACAAGACTACACTTTTGCCAACGTTTACACTTTCAATCTTTCCCAAAGACATCTCAAAGACAATATACTGAACTTTGAAAGGCAGGCCGTGAAAATACCAAGTAGACAAAACTATAAAAACATATTTTTCTACCACAGGGCTGGTGATTTACAGAATCTAGTAAGTCAAGTACGAGCTCAATTAAAGAAGATAGCCATCACTGATAAAACACGTGTAGATGAGATGTTCTTACGTTATGATAAAGATAGAACTGGTTATATTGATGCTAACAATATGAGAGAATTGTGCAGACGTCTGCAACTACCAACAGATGATGATGTTCTTATTGCTGTGAGTATGAATAAAAATCTCTACAAGCGTAACAATTCAGTTAACCAAAAATCTCGTAATTTTGGTAACGGATTAGTATAAGCTTCGGCTTGTTTCTGAAACCATTTCTCATATTATGTAATTATCCATTGTAAATCATGAATGAATATTGTTTAAAAAAAAACAAAAAAAAATGTCCAATGCAAATTAAAATGCTCTACACCAAAAAATGAACGATGTGGGACAACTTGTAAGAATTATCAGTTGATCAAGCTCAAATTAGATATTGATCCAGGGGCGACAAAGATAAGAACGTTAGGTTGGTCCTTGGCTACACATCTTGGCGTGGGTCTTTCCTAGATTATCTGTACCCATTTACAGCTGGTTTGACTAAATGATGTATATTACCTCTGTTGGTTTTTATAATTGATAAAAATTTATAAATATTTTAATTTCAGTTAATCTCTGAATGTACAGATAACGTGGAAGGTAAAATAGGATTGGAAGAATTCCGAAGATTCGTAGAAAGTTCTTAAAAACTGTACAATATCGTCATTGTTGATTTTATCCCATTATTTATTATCTAAAATTGTGGTACAACACAGGCATTGGTAACACAATTATTGAGAACACGGGCATAAGTAAAGTTTGGCCACATGAGATTTAAAATTAGGTTGAATACTTTGTGTGTATCTGGCTTCAGAGCAAAGTTTGATCTTAATCAAATATTTGGTCAAAATAATTGATAGTTTCTTCATCCTAGCTTTCTGAAAAATGCCTGTGTTCTAAATATATTAAATGTTACAAATGCCTGTGGATTTATTAAATTGTAAATAATCATTATAATAACCTCACTGTGATATTATTTCATTCTAAAGATGTGAACTCTCTGAATTTTATTTATATGATGAGACATCAAGTGTCTTGTGTCTTCACAGGCTTGTTAACTTTCACAACCACAACCACAAGCACAGGTTGAGACTGCTATCTGTTCATTTACTCTGATAACGGAGAAATTAGAAATGGAGAGATCTATTTAAATTGTACTTGTAATGAAATCTAAGGGAATTGAAATAAATGTTTTTATAAAATTATTATTAGTTTGCATGTTTTTTGTGTAAGGTGTCATATTTGTATTCTCATGCCCCCGCCAGTGCTTCCAAGAGTCGACCTGGTTTGGCTTTTTAACCCCTATGTTCTAAACCTTTATTAAAAACTTCAAATTAATATAACAATGACATCTGTTAAATTTTAGTATTATATTTGTAGTCTGTTATTATAAATTGTTAAATCGAGTTATCTCCCTTCGACCATTAATTCGCTTGTGATAGTTGTATAAAAATTAATCAAGATCAAACAAAATGAGTAAGAGAGGAATTGAAATGTTCAGAAAATCTTGTGCTACGTAAATTTTATTCAAATCATAACTTTCTTAGGGTTCCTCAAAGATCTACGAGGAAACTGCGTATTTTGCATTATTTTTTACAGGTATCAGTTTTTTTGTTTACCGTTATAATAACAGGAAGTACAAGTTACGCATGCTCATAACATCTTCACATGATTTCTGCCCCAACCATGGATATCGTCTGTTCTGGCAAATTATTTCTCCATTAACAACAAGGCTAATTAGTCCCTTGGTTGGTTTAAATGGAGACCGTCTCAGTCAATCCCTTGGCTTTAAGATGAGACAAAAAACTCGTGTTGTTAAAATCCCGAAACGATCAAACTGAACGAAGCGGCGATGCCTTGTCCATGTTACGTCATGATTATAATTTTACAGTGACACATCAAACATGGCCGCGTATCTAGAGGTAGGCAGAACTTTGATTATGAAATATTTACTGTCCCTTGGAAACTACGCCGTGAGCAAACTTATGCATTGTACGACATGCATGTACAATCTTTCATGACCTAAATTGACGTACAGTGATCGAAATTCTTAGTCTATTGACCGAGTTTCGTGGGTGTTTTGACAAGAACCGTTATGTTTTTGCAACTAGGCCTACTGATCTCACGCCATAGTAGAAGTGTGACATGTCATATTCTAGGTGGGAGCAAATGTACATGGAACTGTGCTGTAGGACGACAGCTTGGCAGTCAGGTCAAAGGATCAGTGAACTGTCAGTGACTTGAAACACAGACTGACATAGAATAAGACTTAAAGGCTAACCTTGTTTGTTAATGTTAGCTAATAAAGACGGCCAAGGGCCTCAAGGGGTTAGAAAGGTTGCAATATGGGTCTTATCTGTGACAGATTGTATGACGGAGCATGCTTACTCTTCTAGCACGCTCTATGTCACCCTGCATCTGGGTTTATTAACTTGACACCCCTTGGGTAGAATTGATAGGCCTATATTAATCACTCACAGTAGGGCATATATATATATTATATTGAGCTCGGAATTAACTATTTTCCTGTCCGTTCACAATTTTTCAATAAGATTTAAGTTACATGCCATTTGTCTATGAATGTCTTCAAATCCTTAGAAATACAAGGTTTGGGGATTTAACATTTGAAATAAATACGACACTCAAATTTCACATGAAAATAACCTACATTTGAATTAAAAATTCTCTGTTAAAGCATATTTCTAATAACAATTTTTTGCATTGGTTGTCATTTTCATCATTTGAAAGAAATAAAAGATGTTTAATGGTGTGTGAAATGATGAAATAACGCAAATAAATAATATATTATGTTCCTACTCAAGTTAACCGAAATATTAAACAAACAGGAGAAGGATATATAATTATTTTCCCCTGTTATGAGAATTTGTGATATAATTTAATATAGAATATAATTTGAAAATATTGTGTTAATAAGTATTACATGATATCAACCTGCAGGTTTTCTCTAAATCAATCAATTTTATGATTGAATGGAATTTATGTCAGTGGCAGCTGTTACATGTCAGTTTATCATGAGCTATTGTGTCATGTCACAGAAACTTCCAATTTATTTTCACTAGAAGCAATCAATAAATATTTATAATAATCAAAAAATTTATTTCGCGTAAATAGTAGATATAATACGTAAAAATTTTAATGAAAAAAAGTAACAATTTGGCGTGTTTAATTAAAAAAACAAACCTAAAAATAACTGTGATTGTATATATAGTATATTGAGGGAAAATATTAAAATGATGTTAATCTTGTAATTTTCCGTAAATGATATGGCCACTGTGATATATGCTATAAGGAAAAATTTCCTAGGATAACAATCGGAAGAAAAAACAAATCTTTGATCTTCTTTAGTGATATATCTAGAGTACGAGCACTACACTTTTATCTTCCATCAATCTGATATAATTCTTCTTCAAATAATGTTCACTGGATATTTGTGTAATGGAATAAAAGATGGTATTAGCCTAAGCCTAAGCTTATAATTAGAGATTGTTTGAATGAAATATAATCCAGAACATGAGATACCTAGTAATTTCTTCAGATCACCAGTAACCATTAAAAAAAAAATACAAAACTAAGCAACTAGATCTGTGCCATATTTAAATCTAATCGCCAAGCAAACTTCATTAAATTTTGGTCATTTATAATTATTGATCACAGTTTTTAATCTAATTGCTAGGGGATTACACAGTTGGGATTTCTAACAAAAAATCTAAGAGAAAATCATGAAAAAGTAAGTATTTATAATGAGTAGGGGAGTAATTTAAGGACCTGATCTAAGAGCCAGCGGATTACAGAGTGATAACACAGTTGGGATTTCTATTCTTCAATAATTATTATTAAGCTAATCAAAAATTAATTACAGACTTGTTAGATGAAACAGTGTTTTCTCAATAAATACAATACCTTCTATTAATATCAAAGCTAAATACATCAATAATGGAGGAAACTCAGAAAGTGTCACGTTAGCATATTTTCTTTTTTTTGTTTCCCAGAACGTAATCAATGATATCATCACAGAAATTGTGACGCCAATAATGGTTTTGGAACAACAATAAATATTCCACGACAAACGACAATGTTCTGATAAACACGGTAATTCGTCCAATTATAAGCTAAATATAGTAACAGTTATGATGTCAGTAGAGTGGAGACTAACGGCCTCCAGGAAAATCTGCAGCGAGTAGGAGTTAAAACACCATAGATTCATGATGCAAAAATTTTCCATGTTTATTTGAGGGAAAAATATTGTGTTATTTGATTTTATGGTTTTATTCAATGAATTAAATTATAGCTTTGATCTGTCAGAAATAGACATAAATGATATAAAATACTTCAAATGAAAAACAATTTCTTCAAATACAGAAAATAAAGAAATAGCACTCTTAGATATAGACTAAAAGGGATAGAAAGTTCACAAACCTAAATACCAGTTTACTAGATAGATATAAGCTATGTGGACTCTCATAATGAATAAATTTGATAGATATTAGCTATGTGGACTCTCTTAATGAATAAATTTGATAGATATTAGCTATGTGCACTCTCATAATGAATAAATTTGATAGATATTAGCTATGTGGACTCTCATAATGAATAAATTTGATAGATATTAGCTATGTGGACTCTCATAATGAATAAATTTGATAGATATAAGCTATGTGGACTCTCATAATGAATAAATTTGATAGATATAAGCTATGTGGACTCACTAAAAGGATAGAGAGTTAAAAAACCTGTTTACGTTTTAAACAATATTAGTTATGTAGACTCTCTAAATGAATACTGAGTTAACAAACCTAATGATTACATTTAATAGATATAAGCTATGTGGACTCTCTGAAAAGGATACAGAGTTCACAAACCTAAAGATTACTTATCACCTTCTTCGTAGTACATAAGAGATTATTTAATGCTGACATATGTTTTGGAGAAACAATCCTCATCAGGACAACTCTTTGAAATGAGTGTTAGCAGCTTTTAAACTACGGGCAGTAGACTGTGGGCATATCTTACCAATTTGGCGGTTGACATAAGCTCTATCACCTATTAGCTTGACCTATATCCCCAATTAGCTTGACCTATATCACCAAGTGGCTGTTGGCATATCTTACCAATCGGCTGTTGGTCTATCTCACCAATTAGCTTGACCTATATCACCAGTTAGCTTGACCTATATCACCAAGTGGCTGTTGGCATATCTCACCAATTGGCTGTTGGTCTATCTCACCAATTGGCTGTTGGCCTATCTCACCTACTGGCTGTTTGTAATTGTGTTGCGTCTAGACAGGGTAACTGTGCATACATAGTGCATGTTGACACAATCACAGATACACCAATATTGACCCAGTCTACCTGTATTTAATACACAAACTCCACGACTAGACTGGTTCAAGAGACAGCACCACTTTTGTCTGTAGGACAAAATCTATCATTACAGGAACTTCCTGACTAGACCAATTTAAGATACAGCACCACTTTTGTCTGTAGTAAAAGATCTATTTATAACAGGAACTATGTGACTAGACTGATTCAAGGAACAGTTCTACTTTCGTCTGTAGGCCATGTAAATAGTATTACTGATATATAAGTGGGCCTTCCCCTTAAAAATAAAAACTGTCATTATTTAAATATTAGATGACAGGGTTAAAACAATAGATTGAAACCATTGATTTTCCTTTCTCAAAAAACATGTGACAATATCGGTGGATGTTGATTTTTAAATTTTTATTTTGGGTAAATTTCATTGAGGTAGATAAGACTTTTTTCAGTGGTAAGGCCAGCTATTTGTTATTTGTGTTGAGGTGAAATAGAAAGCATGTGGTCTCCGTCCGAAGCAAGGACTATCAATTTCAAGTGCTGAGTGTTCACAGGGAAATGGAAGAGATTTAAACCCTGTTAAATAGATGTTGGGGTATAAAAACTGTAATAATGTTAATTTTCTTTTTTGTAGGATGTGTGGCCTTATTTTGGTGAAATTTGAGGTTTTCAACTTCATTTTTATTGGTAGGTTAATCTGTTTTCACTAGCTCAAGTTATCTTCGGATGTCCCTTATTGCACACTGCATAGCATTTCATGTCTTCATTACTCCAAATTATATCTGTGTGCCCTGCTTAAAGGGACAGTTTCACAATCTGTTTGACCTTAGTTTCAGAAATTTAGTCCAAGGAAAAAAAATCTGCAACAAAGACCGCTCGTGTGCCTGCACCCTAAGCTAATCAGTTAAATTGTTCACAGCTCAGCTTCAAAATAAGAGCCTTCAAAACCATGTGTGTCCAGAATTATCTTAAATTTCAAGCACTTTTAGTTCTTCTGAAGACTAATTACAAACATTCAAGGCTCTGATCAACCCCTGAAAATGGCATACCATGGCCTTAATCTTGAGTAATTTTTTTCAGTGATCTGTCACATTATCCATCCATCATGGATCAAAAGGATGATCTTACGTCATTACTTATGTCCATGAAGAAAAAAGACGAGAAACAACAAGCTCAACTGTAAGTATATTTTCTCAGTTCTATTTTAATTCTTCCCTCTCTTGTTTACGCTGGTAATATTCAACACAACCAAACGTGGACAGGAAGGAAAAATCTGTCAGTTCGTTGCAAGAAAGATACAAAGATTTTACACAGATAACAGCTTAAATTCATGAGGATTCTTTCTAACAATCGGTCCTAGGTTAAACCTCTTGGCAATGATTTTACAAGGATAACAACTTAGGTTTTGGAGCTAGTTCTTGGATCAAACTTCTAATATTAATTTTACAAGAATAACAACTTGAAAAGTTCCCAATGGATCCCAAACCTCTTTGCATTGATCTTTCCAAGATAATCTGTACCCATTTACTTATTTCAATGATGTTATAATGTTTGCTATACTGAAGTATTTCGTACAGTGGAGTTGAATACATTAGTACCTCTCTACATCGGTACATTTGAGAGAAGTTTCCATCAATACGTTTGAACATTTTTGAATGTATCAACTTCAGTTGTATGTGATTTGTTCGTCCCTCTATTATGTCTTCGTTATTTTAATCAATTTTTATTTTTATTGTTTAATGATAATTATAAGTATATTATATATGTCATATATCTTATAACTAGAAGCACTCTCCCTTCCTATCTTATTATATTAACCCTTAAACTCTTCCGTGAAGGCAAAAACATACAACGCTACAAGGGGAAAGAACTCATTATTCTTATTTAACTAGTATAGTTGGCATTTACAAGATAATATTGAAATATCAGTGATAACTAGGGGCTAATGAAGGTATTTTGAAATCAAAACGTAGGCCGTTTATATATATAAGGTGTTTTGACTAATCAGATTGAAGATACGGATATTAGGATGGATGTTTCAGATCAATGTCATGGTGACTTCTATCCATATCCTGCCCTGCCCCGTTGGCAGTCAACATTAATTCTAGAAATAGAACACACAGGCGTGTATGGATGGATAACCCAATCAAATGGTTTTGGCGTTTTTGAAGTCCTACTATCTTGGCTGTAAATTTTCCCTGATTTTCAGTCCAATTCTAATAAAGGAACATGCAAGAGTGTATGCCTTTTTTTAACAATTTTAAGAGATTATCCAAGGAAACCTCTGTCGATGTCCAGCTCTGCTCTCTTAGCAGAAAATTTTCTGACTTCCTGTCAAAATTCTGATGAAAAAACACTCAGGTAGCATGGGTGTATTTTACTATTTTTCAGATTATCCTATAAATTGTTAGATATAAGGAAAAAATTTTTTATTCTTTTCTACGTATTTTTGATCCACAACCCTCTTGGCAGTGATCTTTCCTTGGATTAATGTAAAAATTCTAATGTATGAAAATGTTCTGTAAAAGAACAGTGAGCTCAGAATTTTTTTCTCTCATTTCACCAATATTCGAAATAAAATTTGCATTTTCAGGCCTCGAAATCGACCTCAACAAAAGAATAAATTTTTGGATCCATGCTACATAATGTCCTACAGTCTTTTATATTCAAATTTGCAAATGCCCCCTTTTTAGAATTCCTATTTCCATGCTAGGAACCCTGAGAGCTCAGTTACTCATTTTAACTGATCTGATCCTAGTAATAATACAGCTGTGATTTCTATCCTTAATTATATACACCGCAAACTGGAGTATTTCTCCATATTACCATTTAATAATAGCAATTATAATAATATAACATAATGTGATGAAAATTAAAAAGAAGTGTGGCTTGTAACATATGGTAACATGAAAGAACTAGAAAATAATAGTTCTATTACTATAAATTACAATAACAGATGTATCTGAAGCCAGGCATGCCCACTCTTCTTTGCCTGAGGACGACATGGTGGGGGGGGGGACATGTATAAAACTTTAACCAGTGATTGTTGTTCCATAAAGCTGTGTCCATATATCGTACTCATAATTTCTAAATGCTATTAGTCTTCTCAAAATAATCTCAAAAATCTTTTATCTGCAGTTTTTTTTACAGAAATAATGCTCCTAAATCCAAAGACTAATGTTTTTACAATGGCATTGTTATTTATTTTTGTGTTTGAATGTTTGGATCGTTAGTTCTTGGTTTATGTATTTCATAGGGTCATCTTGACATTCTTTTAGAGAGTTCGCATAGTAAATTTAGTCTGTTTGTACCATCACATACACAAATACAAAAGTATGTCTCAAATCATTTTGTTTTTATTCAAGAACTGTAGTTTTAAAATGATATTTAAGATGGTCATCTTGGCATATCTTTCAGAGAGTCCACATAGTAAATTAAGTGTAATTGGATTGTTGGTTTAGGATTCATAATGGATTGAGTAATATCGCATACACTAATACAAAAATACAAAATTATTTGTCAAATCAATTTAACAATCATTAGTGTACCTACATGTACTTAACTCTGATCTAGGCCTACTCATAAAAAAAAATATTCAACAGATTCACTTCAAAATGAAGTAGCGTTTCCCTTTCAATTAGGTGAATGGAGACTGATATCTGATGAATTAAAAACTAAATAAGGTATTGTTATAGCAGTGTGGACCATTATCATACTTTCTATGCGCATAAAGGCACGACTTGTTCTCCGTGCAACGCTGAACAAGAATAATTAACAGTTCAATGATAATAGTTATGTAAAAAACCAAGACCCAGTTCTCTCCCCTTGATGTAATGGTGTTTGTTCACCACTAGGTGGCAGTGTGATAATTATTGGGTACATGGCAGAAGTGTAATTTTCTCAAGACTAGAATGTTGTTTATGTGATGAATTTTCTCTTAGCTACTCTATAACAGTGCTTTAAAATGTCTTAACTTATTTCCTTAATGTGTTTGGATTTAAAATGTGTTGCCATGGATATGTGAAAATGAAAAATTGTGGATTTTTTGAAGGAAACATGAAGTGACTTGAAGGTAAAAATTTTGTCTGCCATTAATCTATGAAGTAAACAAACTGAAAACAAAATAGCCCCTAAAATAACATCATGCCCTCTGCTCTTACACTTTCAGTTTATTCTTAATGCATTTAGGCATGGGCTAGAAATGTACACCAAGGCAATGTGAAGCTGGTATTGCCCTGCATAAAGTGTTATAGGCTGAGTTATTGGTTGACCTAGTTTGATATTACACAGATGTAGATATAATGTAGTAACATATGATACAAGCCTGTCTGTATGACTGGCTATATCCATCATGTCCTTTATTCTAAACCCTAGCTGGACCCTTATTTCTTACCCCAAAAGTCTAGTTGCCTTGGTTTCTAGGCCTATCTTTAGATATGTTAGGCCTATATCTCTCAATATTTGTGGTTTTATTTCCATTTAACCTAGATTAGGTGTGACATAATCATTTGACAGAGATCGGGTTGTATTTCTTACTCTATTTATCGCTTAAACTAGTGACATAGGAGAGGAAAACTAGAGAAGGGGAGGGGGAAATAAACTGAGCATCTTTTAGCAGGTGGAACTAAGAATTTGTAAAAAGTTTGTTGTAAAAAAAATGTCTTATTGCAAACCACATCGAGTTGTCTCTATGAGCTGATACTGAACAACTGATAAAGAAAAACAGAGGGGGGGGGGGTGATAAACTGAGCTCCTTTTGACAGGTAAAATAATTTAAAAAGCTTGTTAGGGTAAAATCTCGAAATTTGTGAAAGGTTCTTGTGGAAAAAATTGTCTTGTTGCATACTGCATTGAGTCTCTATTAGCTAAATAAGGATGTATAACTCCCTGAAGAGTTTCATTTCTGAGGAATTTTAGACTCTAAAACTCTTATCTTTAATTTTCGAAGTCGTCAGTCTTGTTTACTAACATTTCTTCAGACTTTAAAATTAAATTTGATGCAAAACAAATAGTATGAAAACCTACGTGATTTAATTAAAATAATTTTAATATCCCAGAGTTAAGCTAGAGTTATTTCTATTGTCTCTTTAATCTGTCTTAATCTGTAGCTGGAAATATAGAATTTAATTCCACTACTACAACGATTTAAGCTGATTCTAATTCTAAGGAATAGTAAGTCGTCTTAATATTTACTATAACAGCTGATAGAGCTCAATTTCAGCTATCTGTCTAGTCATCTAAATATTTACTTTACCTGCTGATAGAGCTTATTATCAGCTATCTGTATAGTCATCTAAATATTCACTTTACCAGCTGATAGAACTCAATATCAGCTATCTGTATAGTCATCTTAATATTTACTTTACCAGCTGATAGAGCTCAATTTCAGTTATCTGTATAGTCATCTTAATATTTACTATACCAGCTGATAGAGCTCAATTACAGCTATCTGTATAGTCTTCTTAATATTTACTATACCAGCTGATAAAGCTTAATTTCAGCTATCTGTATAGTCATCTTAATATTTACTATACCAGCTGATAGAGCTTAATTTCAGCTATCTGTATAGTCATCTTAATATTTACTATACCAGCTGATAGAGCTTAATTTCAGCTATCTATATAGTCATCTAAATATTTACTATACCAGCTGATAGAGCTTAATTTCAGCTATCTGTATAGTCATCTTAATATTTACTATACCAGCTGATAGAGCTTAATTTCAGCTGTCTGTATAGACATGTAAATATTTACTATACCAGCTGATAGAGCTTAATTTCAGCTATCTGTATAGTCATCTAAATATTTACTTTACCTGCTGATAGAGCTTAATTTCAGCTATCTGTATAGTCATCTAAATATTTATATAGAGCTCAATTTATAGTCAGAATTAAGATCCAATTCTAAATTTGAATGAAAACACATATTTTTAAAGTTAGGAAGATGTCTGCATTTTTACAGAATGATTTTATAAAGGAAATTTTACATTAACAGATTTAATATTCTACAGTTGTACTGTAGGGTTAAGAATTCCCTGCCTAGATGTTAGTCGGAAGTTAATTTATAAAATGAAACCTTTAAGAGATATTTGTGTTTTGTATTTTGATAATAATGAAATAAGATATTAAGAATGTTTACATTGTGTTATAATCACTACTTATCCACTGTAATCACTGACTTAATCTCTTAAATATTTGATATACATTATATTGATTATAATAACAAAATATTTTCACTGATAAAATAGTGTTCAATACATTGATTATAGAGCGATATACCACTGTTTGGGGAGAAGTTCTGGGAGCAACCAAATTTGTACGCTCTCCGGTGCTACGATTTTGTGACGTGAACATTGTCAGGAGCATTAGTTCTGATTGGTTAAAGGTTATTGTCATTAGGTTCCAGAGGGCTGTTGTTAGACCCTTACTGTACTGGCTAGAATAAAAATAAAATCTCAAATTAAAAGAAACGAAAACTTGATTAATTGACATTGGTGGTTGGAGAAACTGTTCTTTTAGTAATCCTCCTACTTCCAGTTTAAATCTTTCAGTAAATATTAAAATGAGACTTATTATTCCATTGATTAAAATTCTGATTTTAATGATAACTTATTTGATTAATATATTCTGATCAATGTGACTTTAAAAAGAGAGAGAAATTTTGATATATTGGGACTTTAAAATCATTTTTTAAGAAAACATTCCTACTAAGCTGTGACTGAAAGACAAACAGTGGTAGATTAAAACTGTGGAATTTTGTGGCTTGAAATCAAACATTGTGCTTGATTGTCTGATATTTGTAAGACTTCTGTACAGTAGTACATTGTCGAAACTCATTCTGAACAAGGATTGTAAGCTCTGTCTTAGAAAGCTTTTTATTTGAACTAAAGCTTAATATCTAAACTCATGCTGAACAAGGATTGTAAGCTCTGACATAAGAAAGCTCAATTTTTTTAAACGAAAGCTTAATATGTTATTTTGTAACAAGTTTATTTTGTAACAAGTTCATTTTGTGACAAGTCCATTCTTTGAAATAATAGCAGTACGAATAATAAGATCCAATTTTTGAAAAATAAGACATGAATTTTTGGTTTAAAGTCTTCAGTTTTTCTTGATAATTAGCTAATAATAGCCTCTGAGTTTATAGTTAATGACATTATATTTCTATATTTAGATGATAAATACAAACAGGTAATAAAATAACGGTCCAAGACGTTATTGAAAGTTGTTGAAGCGTACAAGTGGTTTTATGTTCCCTACAATATCAGAGTATTTATAGCTGTATAATGAAAAGAATTGTGATTTGTGATTTTAAACTATAATCAAATCGCCTAGACTGTGTGCAGAGAAATTAGATACGACTTCTTGATATTTTGTCAGGTTTAAATGACAATTTATTTCTGAATTATAAATGAGATGATGTTTGCTCTGAATTTTCTTATGGTGAAATAGATGGCTGTACTACTCTTTGGCATTCTGTCTTTTTCTCTAAAGATGTAAGAGAATTGCCCTTTACCATTTGATAATTCATACAAAAAAGAAATTTTTTTTCAATTCGCTAGATTCAGAGACAAAATTCCTTTGACTGATTTCAATAATATTGTGCAATCTAGATCAGCTTACGGCTAATACAGGATTTCATCTAAATTTACATAATTGTTAAGCCATTCAGTTATTGTGAGATTCATTTCCTTGAAAAAAGATGATTGAAACGTGTGTATTTTGGGTTGATTTATTAACAAAGAATAATAAAAATTTGAATTTTATCAAAGGTGACTGTTATCCTTTAGCAGCATTTAGGGGTAAACTTATTTGAAATTAAATAACGTAACATTTTGAATATCGCCCTGCGTTGAATTTTTGTTGTTAATTTTAAAATCTTTCTACACCTACAAATAGAATTAAAAATCAAATAAACATGGCCCCTGATTGACTGTTATGAGTGACAACAATGTTATACAATGTAATATTTTTGCTAGCTAGTTGAACAAGGCCTGTATATTATGAAATACAACAATATCTGTCATTTTGACTAATAGCCTGTCAAACGACTTAAAACCTTTTTTTATTGCATCTAAATTTATCGAGGAGTTTTCATTTCCCTCAGGAATTTGTTATATTGTGTCATTTTTGCGGAATTCTTATGTTATGTCATGTCATATCAAGAAAGTAAGTGTCTGTCGTCAGTAATATTTTGATTCTAATATAATTTAGAGGGCGTCAGTATTAAGTAAGGGGCATCCAATCAAAGTAAAAGTTTTTGATCAAGTGAAAGTATGAAATAAAGAAAATGGGTATTCAAAAAGGCATCCAATGAAAGTTAAAAGGCATCCAATTGAACTAAGAGGCATCAATTATAAGTAAGAGGCATCCAATGAAATCAAAAGGGCATCCGACTAACTTGCTTAGAAGGCATCAAATTCCAGTTAAGTGCATCCAATCTTAAGTAAGAGGCATCCAATTGAAGTAATTGGCATTCAATTGAAGTAAGAGGCATCCAATCGAAGTAAAAAGCATCAGTAAGCTGAAAATGAGCTCTCTCAGCTGATAAATCTTCTGTTTAGACAACTAATCTCTTGAAAATCAGCAAGCTACAATACCATGACCGTGTGAACATACTGCAATATTATAATACTTTGATATGAGAATATACAATTCGTTCTTCTGTCTGTCTGCTTTTAAAACTTGTTTGTGTTTTTTGTTGTTTTTCTAGTTTCAATCAAACCAAGGCTAACAAGAGTTGACAAGTAAAATACATTATAAAAATTTACTATAGTTATACAGAAGAGTGTTTTTCAGTGTTGTTTTTTTAAATGGTTTTGATCACGCTAGTATTTTGATCGGATATTGATTTTCAATGTGCAGACCGTTGTTAACGTGTTGTTATCGAACGAGCTTATCTCCAACCAATCTGCAGCCATGTTCATGCTATTTAACAACCCAAATTTTTTCTTCTAGTTATTTGTAGTCAAAGAATTTATATTGTGTTGGAAGAAGGGATACTATGAAGAATTTAGCATTTTTCTGCCTTTTTGTCTCGGCCTGTCTCAAGAGCATTAAAGCCTCATCTAAATACATGCATACACTTGACTTCTGACTAAGTAGTAGTAGGTAGATGACAAGTTAGAATCCACTTACAGCATCAGTAATGAAACGATCTGAGCTCTAGGATGGCCTAGGGTGTTAACTTCTAACACGGTTTCTATAATATCTGAGCTTTAAGATCGTTTCGAGGATATGTAGCCATCATTTCCAGTACAAGAAATAGCTGATATCCAGACTAAATAGGTCACGTATTCTCGAAACATTCTTAAAGGTAGGATGTCCTAGGGACACATCATTTCTTACACTGTTTCTAGGATACCCTAGCGCTAAGATCGTTTGGAGAATACGTAGTCTGGAGTGTATGGGATGTCCACAATTATAGTTTCACTATCATAACAGTTATAGCCAGTCAATATATCGGAATAGAAATATTGTTGATTATATGTTGATTCATCATAATGGATCATAGCTTCACACTTCACTGATTTTTTTTACTTTGTGATACTCTGTTATACTTTGTTGGGAAATCAACATGTGTCTATATGTCATTCAAATCTGATTTCAGCTAGATCAGAAATAATCGTCTTGGCTTTAAATATCTACAATGTTTAAAAAAACAAGACAAGACGTGGGATATCAAAGGATTCTTAAGTATTCACCTCAAAAATACGTCAAATATGTGGAGTTGTGCAATGACAAGACAGAAATATAGCTACTGCCTTCAGGCTTACTTCCTTACATACTTCGTCATTTATTCGTTCATTTAGTGGTGGGTTTATTCATTCATTTGTCCTTTTTCTTATTTGATTATTTGATTATTTCATTCATCCAATAGATTATCTTTAATCTGACTGAATATTCTTAAAGTTATTTATATTTTTGCGTTCTATCTTTCTTAATCTCAATATTGATTTATTCAATCATCCATGAATTTTTATAATATGATCAAAAGATGTAATGTAGTCTGTGATATTGTCACACCCTGTGTCTATTCATTCATTCATTCATTCATTCATTCATTCATTCATTCATTCATTCATTCATTCATTCATTCATTCATTCATTCATTCATTCATTCATTCATTCCAATTCATTCATTCATTCATCCATTCCAATTCATTCATTCGTTCCCCATGTACTCAGTGTTTAACAGTAATGTAATTCTGTGGTATTGTACCACACTGTATGTCTATTATGCCTACCATTCATTCTTGTATTCATTCATCCATGCATCAATTCATTACTTCAAATTTAATTGCCTATTCCAAAATATTCAGTCATTCATTCAATTCATTCAATCATTCATTTCTCAACTATTCAGTATATAAGTATCTATTGAGCCTGTATGTCTATTCAGCCTGCTAATTGATTCATTCAATCATTCATTCATTCATTCATTTCCCTTAATATTCAGTGTATTGTAAAGCTGTGATAATGCCCCACACTGTGTGTGTATTCATCCTGCTAATTCATTTATTCTTTCATTCATTACCCAATCATTCTGAGTTATGCTTGCTGTGATATAACCCCACTCTCTATCCCCACTGCATTCTGCCTGCTAATTCATTCATTCATTCATTCATTCATTCATTCATTCATTCATTCCTCAAATATACTCTCTTTTATTCATTCATTCATTACCATTACTTTATTCAATCCAATCATTACTTTATTCAATCCAATCATTACTTTATTCAATTCAATCATTACTTTGTTCAATCATTACTAATCATTACTTTATTCAATCCAATCATTACTTTATTCAATCCAATCATTACTTTATTCAATTCAATCATTACTTTGTTCAATCATTACTAATCATTACTTTATTCAATCCGATCATTTCTAATCATTACTTAATTCAATCATTTATTAGCTCATTCATTCAATCATTAATTCCTCAAGTATTCAGTGTATCTATTCTGCTTGCTTATTCATTCATTCAATCATTACTTTGTTCAATCATTACTTTATTCAATCATTACTTTATTCAATCCAATTATTACTTTATTTAATCATTCATTAGCTAATTCATTCAATCATTCATTCCCTCAAGTATAAAGTGTAAAGAAGTAATATAAAACTGTGGTATTGTACCACCCTGTGTATCTATTCAGCTCTATTCAATAAATTATATCAGTGTATCTATATAACACCATTTCTTTCATATTATCTCATAAAAAAAAACGACTATTGTCATGCAAGGGTAATTCTTAGGAAATATTACTGTTATTTAGTATTTGTGATAAGGTTTGGTTTGTCTATTAGACTGCCATGTTAAAGAGACAAGTAATATTCTTAGGATATTTGAGTTAGTCAACTTTGCGTCCCTTTTTGGTTACACCATTGCTCTCTGAGAGTCCACATGGACTATTGACATGTTAGACTGGCCGATATAAACCTGTAGTTTGGTTGCAGTGTGTTTATATGTCCATATTTTTGGGGTATTTTGGTTTGAATTGAATAGGTGAGTATTTGGGTTCTCAATATTAGTTTCAGAGAGTCCACATTGATAAACCTGTAGTTTGGTCGCAGTGTGTTTATACATGTCCATATATTTAAGGTTTCAGTTCGGTCACTGTCAATATCTTTCAGAGAGTCAGATGGACAATAGTTAACTATAATATGCTGATATAAACTAGAAATGGAAGAGAACTGGTTGAAGTGAGTTTATACATGTGTAATATATCAATATAACTGAGTGTATGGTTTATATATCTATTGCTGATATGAACTAACACTGTGAATAATAAAATACGTTACTTTTATCATTCAGGCTGCTACAGGCTATCCACGATATTGATTTTTGCGTGAACTTGTTTCTTTGAGTACATTTTTGTGGCAACGTGGTTTTAAATGAAAGTTGGCAAGTAACACGTACTGTTACTTTGGTACATGGTATTGATCTGAGTGTTCGATTTAAAATTTATTATTTAAATACATTTTTGGTGGCTTTTTCAAAACCTGCATATATTTGAATATAACAGCAAAAATCTCCATGGTTTCAGTACTTCATATTTTTTTGAGCATGTTGCCAGAGCCCAACCTACAATTCAAATGCATATACTTCTTACTCATTGTGATATCATTCTGTGTCAATTGATGGGGTTGATAACCTACACAAGGCGGAATATCAAAAGTATTGGCTATGGCATGGCCTTGGGAAGGTGTCACTACCAATTTGCTTCTCACCGTGATATCATTCTGTTTGTGTCAGTTGATTGGGTAGAAAACCTACACTGGGACGACTTTTAGAAGCAATTGCCATGGCATGAACATTTTTTTACTTTCACCTTGAGAAGGATTCAAACCCCAAGCGCCTACTGTACTAGCAGGCGACAATCAAAGTTGCTACCAACTTGTTACTCACCGTGTTATCATTTTGTTTGTGTCAGTTCATAGGGTAGAAGCTTGCACTAGGATGACCTTCAGAAGTGCTGGCAGTGGCATCCAAATACACCTTTAGAAGGATTTGAACCCAAAGCGCCTAATGTATTAGCAGACGACAATTCAACTTGATACTGACAGGATTTTTCCACTAGTAGCAGGCTAATGATCTTGAAGTTGAAACAAAAAATTAAAATCAAAGCTCATGGACGTAGTGTTTAGTTAATTCCCCTGGCCTTGTGACATTTTGACGTTTAATTTTAGAAGACCTTGAATTTTAAGGTATGTTGTGGGTGTGGGAACAAACTACCATGACCTACAGTGCCCTGTGTTTAAATTGTTGTTATCATTATGTATAGCAGAGCTAAGAAAGCCTTGACCCAAATATCTTCTAGCTAGTTATATGTGACTGCTGTTACAGAGAAACTAAACTCTTGTCGTTTGGTTTCCTTGTATGGTGTCGTTTTCTCAAAATGATGGCTCTTATGTTTTGATGTCCACAGCTTCGTATATCTTTGAGATAAAAAAAAACTAGTAATGGCTAGTTACAGAGAAACATAACTCTGTCATTTCATTTCGTTTCGTATTGTTTGGTGTGTTCAAATTGATAGCTTTTCTTTTCTGATGTCCAGAACTTCCTTTTGCTGAACGCTTCACAACGTGTCATTTTTTACCAATTTTATTTGAGATGATAATCAAGTTACAGATAAACATAATTCTTTCGTTCTGTTCCGTTTCATTTCATCGTATTTTCGTTCCATAGTATTTGTATCGTTTCTTCAAATGATGGCTAAGTTTTGACGTCCACAACTTTTTTTCTTTTATGCATTGTATCCATTTTTTGAGACTTTGTTTTTGATATTTTATATATCTGGAAAAGATCAATAGCTATTAATATCCATACACTTATTGAGCTACGTAACTGTTTATCTAGAGATGTTTTATTATTTTAAAATGATGGTATTTCTGTTCGGATATCCTTAACTAGCTTCCTTACTAGCGTGGTTTTCATTTTCTGTCTCTAAAATTTTATTTTAAATATCATATCTGGCTGTTATAACAGAAATCTAAGGTTTTTAGCTAGTGATATTGATACAAGAGAGAATGTTGTTCTTATAATTGATCATTTAGTTTAACATGATAACCATGGCATCCTAAGTTTATACCACGAGTACTAGAAACCAATATTGAGTGCACCATCAAGAAAAACCACTATATCGATAATAAAAAGACTGGTAAATGAAGACACTTTGTGTATTGATAATAGAAAAAGAGACTGGTGAATCAAGAGAGGTAGACATGTGGTTGGAGAACTGAGTCAGCTGTTCGTTATATCTGTATATATCTATATCGTCTTGGTCTGATATGAAGTATTGATATTATTATTATCTACAGTCTTAGTTCATCTTACTTATCGTACGCACACTCGATATTTAGGAATAGTTAAACACTCAACAAGTTAAGTTTCCTTCACTAACATAATGCTTGGAGTTGACTTAAAAAAATCCCTTTTTCTTCATTCATTTGTTGTGTTATATCAGCTGAATTTTGAACTTCTGACACTGTATCGAGGATATTCTAGGGCCAAGACCATTTCATGGCATGCTGCTTTTGAACTTTCCAGATAGCTTATTATTTCTATCCATTTTTTACTGACTTTTAGAAAAAAAAGATAGACTATTGAGGTGTTTAATATCACTCTGCATTTGAGTTTTACAGATCGTTTGCTTCAAATAACTAATTGTGTTTTAAGTTTGAATAAGTCTATCAAGACTGTATAGATATTCCACGAATAGAAAACCGATATACCGCGGGCTAGATACAAGATAAAGTCTATTGAGGTGTTTGGCTATCACTCTGCAACTGAGCTTCTCAGCTTTGATTAACTGATTGCGTTTATAAGTTTAAATAAGTCTATCAAGACTGTATACATATGTCTAATGGAAAAACTGATATACTCTTGACCAGATACAAAATAGAGACTATTGAGGTGTTTGATATCACTCTGCAACTGAGCTTTTCAGATCCTCAGCTACAAACTTCTGATATTGTGTTTATAAGTTTGAATAAGTTGATTAAGACTGTATAGAGATACCGCTAATAGAAAACTGATATACTCTAGACTAGATATAAGATAGAGTCTATAGAAGGTTAAATTGACCCAGTTATAAACAGCTGTTTTTCCTTACACTTCAGTCAGCTGATTTATTGTGGCTTCCCTTAATTCTACCCAATTATCTAACTTATTCATTTTCTATCCTAGATAATTGCTTGCATACACATAACAAATCCTTACTTTCTACGTTGGGTGTTTTCTTTTCATAGTTGTGGCCTTAGACATAGCAAATCATAATGTTTGAAGCTTTCTATGTGCAATAAGAGTGCTTAGTAACAAGGGTGGTTGAATTGGTTCTATTATCTGGGTTTTTATAACCACTTTCACTGAGACTAAGCGTTTTATATAACATCAATATCGTAAATGATAAGATATGAGCAGATTTTGCTGTAGTAACATCATCAAACACTTTGTTTAAGTGGAATTGCAATAACCACAGACAACCATGATACACTTAAAAAGTTAAGAAAACCTCCTAAATACCATCTCTTTAAGACAGAGCTCTGGTCTGTTGGTAGTTAAATAAAAGTTTTAATTGTAGAGAAACACAAGAAAACTTTTAGACATAATTAATGGAAACCTAACAATTAGAAAAAACGATTAAATAACCTAGCTTGACGTACAAATTTAAAATCAACCACACCTTCAAAAGTTGAAAGGGAAGTTTGTAAAGACTGTAAACAAAGGGTAAAATCTTTTAAGAAACTTATCAATGGTGGATTGATCAATTTGTTTTATTGACCCAAATAACATAAATAAAGGTCTTGTGTGTGTTTGGGCAAAATGCATGCCTCATAATTTAAAATAGGTTTGTCCAATTTGAGAGTTAATGCAATTTTAAAGAGTTAGATGAGGTCACTTATCGCAAAGGGCTTAATTCGTTAAAGGTATTGAATGTCCCTGATACAAATAGTGAATCATCATTATAAGAAAATATTAGAAAGATAGTAGTGATGTATTGATTATATTAAAAGTATTATGTTGTACATATTTTGATCATTTATCATTTTTATTTTATATAGTTTTACCACAAGTGTTTTACATTGTGTATATTTTTACCACAAGTGTTTTACATTGTGTATATTTTTACCACAAGTGTTTTACATTGTGTATATTTTTACCACAAGTGTTTTACATTGTGTATATTTTTACCATACCCCAGCTTTACCTGGTATTTGCAGTGGTGTTTGAAATCATAAAATATAGCAATGATACACAAAGTAACATTTTTAAATACCATTTGATAAAAAGTTTTATTAGGAATTTTTACCTTATTTCAACCATGTCTTGGCACACCTGGTATTTTCTATGACATTTAAATACATATGCATTGCAGCAATGATAGTTTTAGATACGCCAATACCTTCCATTAATATTATAACAAGTTTTGATAGTTTTATGATATCATGGATTTTAAAATACAGAGATATTGATTTAGTGAACTAAGCGATGGTCTATGAAAAATGACTTGATAAAAAAGTATTTAGACAGTGAGCTAACAGACTACAATGTTCACAAATAGATGGTAATAATTACCTGTTTTATAAAGGAAGTGATAAGATCTATAATGATCTATAGAAGCTGATCAGTGAAGTGAAACCAAGCCACAATGAAGTCCTGAAGGTGATAAACACTTCATGTTAAATAACACCTTTTTGTCATCGTCATTTTTATTCGCTGAATCTTAACTGAGCATTCGTTCAAATCAAATATTGCAATTTTAACGATAATTTCATTGCAAATTTTGTGTTTTGTGTGAAATATGGCCATATTATGTAACAATATGAACACAATTTAAACATTTACTAATGATAAATTCAGATAACAGTTTTAAACTGCGTAAACCTTAATACTTCCATCGTAAGCTGGGTAGGAACACTGTCCTTTTGTGGGAATGGAATAGCTCAGTCTGTAGGAAGTTGGATTGTCATCTGCTAGGCTTATTGGTGTTTTGGGTTTTGGAATCCTCATCAAGAGCTTAGTCTAATCTTAATTTTCTAATGAGAAAGGGAAAGATATATATCAGAATGGTGTTCTGAAACATCAAAAAGGTTTGCAACAGATTGGATACCTTGCTATTACTAGAATCAGAATTATGTCGTCTAGTATCAATAAAAGGGGTAGGTAGTAAGGTAGATGAGAAATTAAAGTTTGATTCCAGTGGATGCTGATATCATGAACTAGGTAATTGTTGAATTGGTTGGATTGTATGATTCTGTGCTGTTGGTTTGTTACAGATACAACATACCTATTACTAATGGCTCGAGTTTTTAGATCTCTACACTATCACACTATACCTGACCACTGGGCAGTCAACCAAGACAGCTCTGACCTCACTACTGGTCATTATAACAAGGTGGTTACGTAACACTGACCAACACTGGCCAATCCTGTCACTATGATCATAACAGCTTATACCCTTTCCAAAATGGAGGTCATTGCTCACTTTTGGCAGCCATTAAAAACTTAAATTATCATGGATTTACCTGAAAATTTCAACAAAATGTGTCAAAATTGTGGATAATAAGTGCCTTGGATGTATTTTTTGAACACTTTTGGAGGATTTTGCCCCGTTTATATTGGAATGATGTAATGGTAAATACCTTGACTATGTTGTGGTTAATGACATGGCAGCCATGTTGGATTGTACAGGTTGCTATTTGACCTCTGACAGAAGGTTATGAAGGAATGTTGGTTTATGGTTCCCTAGAGACCTATATTCCTGACAGGTTGCTAAGGATAAGGCACTGGCCTGCAGCCATTATTTAAGAGCTATATGAGATTGAATGGAATGGTCAGATAAATTTTTGGCATTGTACAAACTTTTTGATGACATTAATTGCAAGCTTATTTCAAGTTTGCTGTTTTTAACGATAAAACGCCATTCTTGTAGTTTCAGTTAAAGAATTGTAAAATGATTGTCTAATATTAAGTCATCTCTTTAAGTCATCTGTGTACTCGTTCCAAAATTATCTAGGGATTGATCTGATGCTCACAGATACCCTTAGTTGCTACTAGTATTTAAAAACCGAGTCACTATTAGATTCTACCTTTCACAATCTGAATTGATCCCCCCCACTCCCCTGCCCTCCCTTCTTAAGAATATAAATTGATAACATCCTGCCAAGTTGATATGAAATTTTATTCAAGCAAGATGAACGATTAATAAAAACTCGCATCAAATAAGAATAAGGTTTAAGTGTAAAAGTTAAACAAAATTTAGGAGTGAGGAATATATATCACAAACACTTGACAACATTACGGAATAAAACACACTTCTAATAAAATATTATAATATATTTCAAGTGATGATGACACGTGTAATTTGTGTTGAAATGTTTGTGTTTAATATTTGATTAAAGAAGCGTGTTTATTCTATAATATTCTCTTGTGTTTGTGAATTCCTCTCTTCTAAATATCATTCAAGTTTTTAATAAGCTGACATGAAATTTTATTCAAGCAAGACGAAAGATAAATAAAAATTCACATCAAATAAAAAACTGATGTTTAAGTGTATTTTAATGATTCTATATCAGTTGTTGTCAATTCTCTATTCAATTTTATGTATAAAAAACAAGTTTAAACAATTCCTAACAGAATATTCACTAGAATTGTCTTCCCTTCTTTCTGTTTACCTAAAAATAAAACATGTAAATACTGTTTATGGCTATGGCTTGTTGAAATTCTGGTTAAGCAAACACCGCCGTCCCCTCCCTTTAAAAGAGAAATATAATTACAAAATTTGAATTTGACAATAGAAAAACAAATCATGACACTACCTAAATCCAATCCCCCCCTGCCCTCTTTTCTTTTTTGAAAAAAATCCCATAGTTATGAAGTAAACTTGTGATCATGTATAAACAAATAATCATTGATAATAGCTGTAGATTGTAGGGATTAGAAATTTTCTCACTGTGTGTATAATGAAGGCATGAGGTCAAGAGGTCAAGCTAGGAAATGGTCAATTTAACAGTAATGTACATTCCACTAGTTAAACTACACTCAGTCTACTGACCTACTTTCTTCCTTCCTGCTGGTTATATATCACAGGTTGCAGTTATAACCACATTGGTGTTAGACAATATACCACAGAATACCCCTTGTTGCCCCAGCAAGATTTCCCCCATTGCTCACTGCGTTTAAATACACTCACAGCTTATTGACCTACTTTCTTCCTGCTGGTTATATATCACATGTTGCAATTATAATCTCTGTGACAGTTTACTTTATTGCACACTTCATGGTGTATATAACTGTTTCATTATATTTTTCTGGTAATATATATCAGATTGAGATAAGACACCCTAACCTTTGAATATTTGGAACAAGAGGAGGCTTATTCTGCTGCATCAAAACGATTTTATCCTCTGAACCTACTCTATTTAGATGTACAACTGTGTTTGGTATAATATTTCTAATAATATAAGATAGCAACTAAAAGCTGACAAATGCAGCCTACTCTTAAATCACATGATCGGATAAGACAATAAACCAAGGTCCTATATGCTACAGGTTGAGACTGAGAAGATTCTCTTGTGAAACATTTCTTATAAAATTTATATTTGAAATGAAAAATGAGGTAGGGGTACAAACAATTTTTCTAGTAACATTTACTTATTTTTAGTAATGTGTATTTTCTATTTTTAGTAATGTGTGCTATTTTTTTATTTACAGTAACAAGTGTCTAAATGAGAAGAGAAGAAGAGAGCAGGAGAATTTCTATATAGAGGAATTGGCCGAATATATTCTAGCCAGCAACCTGGACATGAGCTCCTTTTCCAAACCTGACAAATGTGCAATACTCCAGGAAACTGTGAACACTATTCAACAGATTAGTAAGGAAGGTAAGGCATGTCCTTTTATTAGGGGTAGGGATCAGGCTTGTTAGGGCGAGAATGCTAAAATTCAATTGATAAGTAAGGAATATAGGTCCTAGCCCTTTAGACTTTTAAATGACGTCTGGCTGTGATGGGGTGAGGTAGCATTCAGCAGATTATTAAGAATGTCCTCAAAATTTGCAGGTGGTCGTTCTTGAAATTCATTCACACATGACTGGTTGTTACAGTGAAACTCACATCCCTGCTGTTAACAATTGATCTGTATAATAAACAGAAACTTCTGAAATCAATATCTGGGTTTGTTCATTAAGAAATTGTCAGTTACAATCAAATAAATGATAGATTTTAACACTGACTTTGTTATTGGAAACTTGTTAAGCTCAATAACTTTAAATGAACATAGTACAAGAAGTTAGACTTTCTATCAAGCATTGACAGCTATTTTTGGTTAGATAAAATCTCTACCACTCCAACAAGAAGGGGCTCAGTGAATTAGACATTAGCTCAATAACCAGAAGATCCAGGGTTCAATCACAGAATAGGTCAAGATAATACTTTCAAATTTTGGCCTGCAGGGCTGAGGCTTCTTGTCTTTTGGGTAGGAAACTCAGCTAAAAAACCACTAAGCTTCAGGCTTTGAACTCAAAAGATCACTTGAGGGTTCGATATTGAAATTAAGGAGGCTGTAGTCTATCTTCATAATCCCAATCAGAATTGTAAGAAAATGTACAAAAATAGGACGTAAAAAAACTGTATTTTATTTAAGAGACAGCAATTGTTATGGATATAGACTTCTATTTATTCGTTTTGAACACTAGTACCAGTACCAATTGTTGTCTCTTAATGTGCAGTGATACTTGTAAATGTCTTACAAGTATTCTATTTTATTTGATTTTAAATTCAGTTGCTATGTACCGTTGTGTAACGATTATATCTTGTTTGTGTTGTAGAAACCGGTTGTAGTGAAGCTGTTCAACAGAGTCAGGTATCGTCCAGTAAACCGTCTATTCTTGCCAGTAATCTTCTTGGTCCTCTTCTTCTAGAGGTGAGTTATAACGCCTTATAATCTAACTTCAATTCTTACCATATACCCCTATCAGTATCATATATTCTAGCTTACTTCATCTTGAAACTTGTCAGTGAACAGATCATTCCTCCAGTGAAGAGACTTAAAGCTTTAATCTTCCTGCACTTTAAGAACATGATTCAATTTGAAAATTTCCATTAAACTGCCTCCCCTGCCCCCCCTGTCATAGCAGGCAAGGCAAGTTCAAATTCACCTGTTACACAACCATACTAGTCTCTATTCCCAAATACTCTGACTCTGTCTAAAGACTCTGACAGATGATTTTGATAACTACCGGTACCGTACTTACCTGAGAGAGAGTTACAGCAATATATAGCCGACCACGTCACATGGAAAATTAATTGCAAGTAGCAACACACCTTAAACCTGGGTTGAAAACATGCGTTTCTTTAAAACACTGCGTAGAGTAGGGCACAGAGCAGCGTTAGCACTTTTTTTGCTGTCAATAGAGTTGACAAGAGTTACCACGTGTAGGATGGGTATATTCGGATAAAAATTCCACATTCAATTATTGATTTCTTTCACATGATGTTACTTGAAACGTGCTGGTATAAAAACGTGGTTAAAAACGAATGTAGTAATATCTATTTTGAAATCGACTCTATGAATAGCAAAATTAATTTTTCTGAAGCCATTGGTTGAAATTAGAAATCCTCTCGTTGGTTTTAAATGACATAGAACAGTTGAAAGATATGCCATAAAACCACCTAGTTTTGATTCTGGATTGAACTGTAAAAGAGATTTATTACAATAAAAAGAAATAAAGCAAACTGGAAGAACTATTGATCACAAATCACATTACCTAAGATATATATAATCACATGTCCAATAAATGATAAGTTGACCAATATATAGTACCCTTTTTTACTTGGTATCAGTCCAGAACCTGCAAAAAGATCAGATCTATCAGAGTCTAGGTAAGAGCTAGAGACAATAGCTATCAGAGGCTAGGTACAATTGCTGTCAGTGTCAGGGGCCCAATGCAATGGCTATCAGGGGCTAGGTAGGAGTCGACCAATTCTAGCTCCAGTATTGTATTTGTTATTTTTTATTCTTTCAGACACTTGATAGTTTTTTATTTGTGGTTAACAGTCAAGGAAGAGTTACTTTTGTATCAGAAAATGTTAAGGATTACCTAAAATATATTCAGGTAGGTCTGAGTTTCTGTTATTTTATCACTACCAGGGTTCAATTCATACTGCTTCTGCATGTTTTGGATTCACAGTCCTCATCAGGAGAGGTAGTTTTGAAACGGTAGTTAACTTTCTAGCGTTGGATATAAAGGTATTCATCCTCAATGAATGTGGAATTTGAATTCTCAAACTTAGACATTAAGATTATTCATTCAATCAGTGGACTGGATAAATTGTTAAGCATTTGTGAATCATTACTTGTAGTGTTAAGAATTTAACGGAATATAGAGGGATTCTGTTGTATATTCACGACACCAGGTAAGTCCACTGATGTATATACACTCTCATTGTCTATGTTTGAGAATTCAAGTTTTATGATCATTCTAAGAGGTAGAATACCTTTAAAGCAGGTCTCACACTGTGATTTCTCTACGATGTCTTGCACAAACTCTAGCTATACATGTATATTTAAAATTGAAATTTTATGTTCATTCTAAGAGATAGTATTCATTAGTTAAGCTTATGAGCGAAGAAGACAATTTCCTGCTAAAAGTCTCTAGTTCATGACAAGTCATTTTGCCGTCATATCATGTTTGATTTTACTTACAAACGTGTGAATAAAAATAGTGAGAAATCGTGAAATCAAGGGATTTTTTTGTGACCTTTTGACCTAAGATTATCTCACCTAGAGATAAATTATTGATGATGATTTAATGGCCACTTATCACCTCATCTGTCTCTTTCTTTTTCTATTTTCTTACTTTTTATCAAAGTGACACGTTGTTGTAGACCTACTTAGTTTTTATTTTGTGGCTATACATGTACATATCCCTTTATTTACTTGTTTAAGAATATTACCCTCTTAGCTTTCTTCTGATAACTGTATAATCTTGAATATAATGCCCTGAAGTAAATCTGTAAAAAATCTCTAGTTCTTACTTCGTGACCTAGTACTAGGTTTTTTTCTAAATTTTATTCCTATATCACTGTAACACTGACTGTAGATAAAAGGCCCTCTGAACTCAATATGAAGGCGCGCCACAGATACCCTTTGACAATCTGTTCTCGTTCAGCGTTTTACAGAAATGTTATTGACTGTTGATAATACCCAACCATCTTAACAGAAACAAATTCACAAGTTGGCATAACAGACACTATAATACTGAGTTTCTCTTGATTAATTTGTGCTACTAGAATCAATAAAATAGTTTCACTGTGATGATCATCTCACCT
The DNA here is from genome assembly GCF_000327385.1 of Lottia gigantea. Lineage (NCBI taxonomy): Eukaryota > Metazoa > Mollusca > Gastropoda > Lottiidae > Lottia > Lottia gigantea. Next base: position 583,346 of record NW_008710284.1, read on the forward strand.
TTAACCCACAAATCAATTGAACTTTGACCTGGTGTTTAATTGACCCTTGACCTGTATTTGATTAATTATCCCTAGCTAGAATAATAATGACCAGTCAGCTCTATATATATATATATATGTCTATGAGTACTTTCCCTTGATCATCTTCATCAATACGTTTGTGATTTTGTCCGGGGTAAAGTTTAGATTCAGATTGGGTTGGTTCCTTTGGAAAATCTGCAACAGGCTGTGCACGCTAAAGATAAGTCGACAGTTGGAAATAGAAAAAGAGTAGGCTAATGCCACTTTCTTGGAAAAGTTACTCTCATACAGTGCTTAAAGTAAGATTGAGGTGCATAATCAATTAAATACATTCAAACATTATTCCTGTTAAGTATGTAGATAGAGAGGTTAACACAGAAGAGAAAATTTGCTCTATTTGTTACAGGCTGTAGATTTTAAGATTCTTGATAATTTAAAATTGGCTATTTATTCCTAATTTCATGTTTATAATTGCCTAGAAATTGCCACATTTTAGCAACATTTAACACCTGAACACATGAGATGATATTTCCTGTGTATATTAGCATAATAAAGTGACAGGTGTAGAACAGTAGGACATTAAACTTCATTAGCCTAATAATAAAATACAGAACAGTAGGACGTAAATCTGTTTATTTCAGTTTCCAAAACCCTGTAGATTTGCCTGTAAATGTCCTTGATACGCGAACAAATTCTAGAAAGCCTTTTTGAGCATCTTAAACGATTTTTCCCTTTAAAGTTGATCATCAGGGGTCTGACTTATTTTAGACACCTTGGAGGTCAATAACTAATTATTCTAACTATCAATTTAATTACACTATTTCTTAAAATCTGGATATATCAGTTATCTCCCAGAAATAAGGCGCTAGTTTGAAAACTAAGAATTGATGATCGATGGACTTCAATTTATCTTTGGTTATCCAGTCTCTTGAGATATAGTACTATCTAGATTTGACAAGTTGAAACAGAATTAGTTTTGTTTATCCAGTCTCTAGAGAGTAACGTCTCCGGAAACTAAATAGAAACGACCAGCGCTAATTGAAAAGACTTGATAATTGTGTCACTGTGAACATTGTTAAAAGAAAGAAAAGCTGGAGAGGATCTTAACGAACTTTTCATGTTAGATTCAAGTTGTATCACAATAAGGTTCCCTTTCATTGATGGCTTGATTAAGTCCGGAAAGATGGAGATAAAAATAGAAACAAATCCACAAAACGAAATTAGCAAAGTAGGGCAAACAAAGCTCCTTGTTTTAGGGACAGGTTTGGTATCCGTTTGACCAATCATATCTTAGTCAAGGAATCTATTAGCTAAGCTAATCAGTAATAGTGTTCACAGTTCAGTGTTAAAATTTGAGCTTTTTCAACATTTCTATATATTTCTTCCTTCTTTTTATTTTTTCTTTCTGTCCTTACATCCTTTATTCAAATAATTTGTCAGGATGTCTTTGTTTGTTCATCTTTTATTCATTCATTCTATTGTGTTGTAATTTCAGGATGATCTTGTTGGAAAGAGTATTTATAATATTATCCATGTGGGAGACCACGCTGAATTTAGTAATTATCTCAAGCCCATGTCATTGGGTAAGTATAGTTATACTCCTTCAGCCGGTGCTTTTGTGAGTTTTCTCAGGTGCGAGTGTTTATCGGCTCCTAAAGATTGGAATTATGACAGAATCTGTTCAACAGTCTTTACCTAATTTCGTTATTTATACAATTTCTATGGCCGGTGCTTTTGGGAGTCTTCTCAAGTCTTCTCCATAAAATCAGAATTAACCAAACCTGTTCTCTCAGTGATCAACAATCTATCACTGTGAATTCAGTTATGACCTTTTACATTAATGACATTCAGGGGTACCCCTGTCAGTGATGAAAGTGATGCTTACATGGGAAGGTGTCTAGTCGTTCGATTGAAACAAAAAACCATGGCCCATTGTGCTACAGGCTGGGCACATTAAAGATCCCTTGACAGTTGGAAATGAAAAAGCTGGCTAATGCTGCTGTCCTGGCAAAATTTCCCTCATTGCACACTGCATGGTGTTGCTCGTCCTCATTAGGTAAAGTAGGCACAGAAAAACTCCATTCATTTCATTATCGATCGACATATTGCATAATTCTTTTTTATCAACTTGGTTTGCATGAAATCTTTTTTAAATTGATATGATTTTTAAAATGCGTTCACCGTATCATTTTGATGAGTTCGAGGAATATTTTAGAATATACAATGCAAATCTATGCACACTCGTCTGTTGCTAACAGACATTTAATATAAAGTTTTGATGTAAAAAATATGACATCTAAAAGAGAAAATTGTTTTTTTGATCAAGTTTTATGTTAATAATATTAATTAGTTTTTTTGTTGTTTTTTTTGCAGGTAATATAATATTTCCCAATGATAATTCTGATTGTAATAAAGCTAAGAATTTTAGTTGTAGAATGCTCATTAAACCTGCATGTAAGTTGGTATTCTTTTGTTTATTATTAGAGTTAGGGTGGGATGGGATATATTATTGTCTAGGGTGGAGGCCCTGTGTTTAGGGGTTGTTTAATTTTATTGTCTGGGTTGTGGGTAAGGAGTATGTCATGTATTTTTCAAGATAAGAAGATACACAAGGTTTATCCCCTATAACAATATGTTACTTGCATCTCTTGAACCAGCTACTCTATACACTACGCTAATCCCCTATCACGATAAGCTACACAGTATTTTTCTCCTAAAATAATAAGAGGATAACAAGATACCATTGAGGGACAAGAAGATCCCCCAGAAATATAACAAGATTTATAATGAATCCTCTAATATCTATTATTTTTAATCTAAAGGTGAAGTAGATACAGATATAGAAGTTAAACAATCCTTTGTATGTAAATATGAGAGTATGCATATTACTGCTGTTCTACAGCCTTATTTAACAGAGAGTTTTTCAGAGTCTTATACAGAATCAGGTATGTTATAATACAGAGGGGGGTAGGGGAGACAGCTCTATTTAACAGAGAGTTTTTCAGAGTCTTATACAGAATCAGGTATGTTATAATACAGAGGGGGTAGGGGAGACAGCTCTATTTAACAGAGAGTTTTTCAGAGTCTTATACAGAATCAGGTATGTTATAATACAGAGGTGGGTAGGGGAGACAGCTCTATTTAACAGAGAGTTTTTCAGAGTCTTATACAGAATCAGGTATGTTATAATACAGAGGGGGGTAGGGGAGACAGCTCTATTTAACAGAGAGTTTTTCAGAGTCTTATACAGAATCAGGTATGTTATAATACAGAGGGGGGTAGGGGAGACAGCTCTATTTAACAGAGAGTTTTTCAGAGTCTTATACAGAATCAGGTATGTTATAATACAGAGGTGGGTAGGGGAGACAGCTCTATTTAACAGAGAGTTTTTCAGAGTCTTATACAGAATCAGGTATGTTATAATACAGAGGGGGTAGGGGAGACAGCTCTATTTAACAGAGAGTTTTTCAGAGTCTTATACAGAATCAGGTATGTTATAATACAGAGGGGGTGGGGGAGACAGCTCTATTTAACAGAGAGTTTTTCAGAGTCTTATACAGAATCAGGTATGTTATAATACAGAGGGGGTGGGGGAGACAGCTCTATTTAACAGAGAGTTTTTCAGAGTCTTACACAGAATCGGGTATGTTATAATACAGAGGTGGGTAGGGGAGACAGCTCTTATCATTGACATATTATTGAATGATTATATTTTATATTACAGAAGGACAACAGAGGTGTTTGGTTTGTATCGCTCGACGTCTTCACCTTACAGAAAAGGCCAATATGATGATCGGTACAGAACATTTAATAACTAAACAAGATCTGAATGGTAAAATATTAGAGTACGATTCAAGGTGAGTCCTCCACGAATCTCAGATAAATTTTAACTCCATGAGGCGTATAGATCTCCAGGAATCTCAACTATATTTTAAATTCAGGAATTGTTAGATCTCTACGAATCTCTGATTGTTCCTAACAAAAGATACTAGGGATAAATTTACACCCCTAGGCCAACTTCTCAAAAAATCTGTCCATAAAACATCGTCATTTATTCAGTTTGTCAATTGCATATAAACACCAATAATGCTATTGAGACCAACATTTCATTTTGAATGGTGAAAACTCATACCTGTAAACATATTTTTTTTATAAACTGTTTGTCCTAATGCTCAAGTAATTCATTCCTGTTTCAGTCATTTAGCTTCTAATCATCGTATTGGAGTAGATTTTATTGGGCAGCTCATTCAGGATTTCTGTCACGCTAATGATATTCAACAGCTCAACAAACATTTTCAAGAAGGTAAGAGTTATAGAGTTATTGCCCTTGCCATTGGCTTGGCACATCTTAACGTCTGAAATGCATGAAGAATAGATTCTCGTCTATGCTTTCTTGAGTTTATATAATGCTTTGTCCATGCCTGAATGGTTGAAGATATTTAATTTTGTGAGATATGTTCTTATAGTGGTCATGAGTTCTAAGTTTGGTTGGAAAGTCTGGTGGTCTTAAATAAGTCACCTTTCCTCATTATTCCAGTTGACCCAACTGTAAATAGGTACAGATAATTCTGAAACATCCATGCCAAGAGGTTTGGCCAAAGACCAGTTGGGGGAAAGGATCCTCATGAACTGAAGTTGTTAACTTTGTGTGGCTCGATGTTAAAATCAGTTAACACATAAAAACTTAGTCTGAAACTTCTGCCTCTATTCCAGCATCTGATGGATATTTTGACAGTTGTCAGCTGGAGTAGAGTCAGAAAACAAAGACCCTGTTAAATGGGGTTTTTCTACACTTGATAAAAATATGCTATAAATATGCTATAAATATGACGCTTATTTCTAGGGTGTGTTATCAAAGTGTGTTAATTATATTATCATCTGTGTGTTAAGCATGATTTCTGTATAAGTCTACGTGCGCGTGTTTTATATTATATTGATTATATTTTTCAGTGCGTAAAAACGTTATTAACACCAGTGGTGTATTCAGATTAAAGTTATTAGAAGGAAAGTACGTGTTTGTCAGGACTAAGAGTAAACTGGTCAGTAATCGTGGTTCCAATGAACCAGAATATATCATATCAACTCATCAAGTTGTAAGGTAAGTCTTTGGTGTTTGAAGTTTGGGAGTTGTTTGGGGTGACAGGTCTGAACCATGTATAAACTGGTCAATAATCATTGTAACTCCTTAGTTGTTAGCCAAGTTTCTGGTATCTGATTTGTAGGGATTGTTTGGGGTGAGAGGGGATGTTGTTTAAGCAGTTGATTGTCTGAACCATGTATAAACTAGTCAATAATCATTGTAACTCACTAGTTGTTAGCCAAGTCTCTCTGGTATCTGATTTGTAGGGATTGTTTGGGGTGAGAGGGGATGTTGTTTAAGCAGTTGATTGTCTGAACTATGTATAAACTAGTCAATAATCATTGTAACTCACTAGTTGTTAGGCCAGTGTCTCTCTGAATGTTGATTGAAATTAAGGTATACATACTGAATTTCGTTGTATATTAGGGAGATGAATATTTGAGGCTGTTTTGTATAACTTAATACACTATAGATTTAAGGAGAAATTCTGAAATGAAGCTAAATACAAAGAATCTTCCTGCATGAAAGTCTTGTTGGATTGATTTTTAAATGTCTTAGGGGCTTGTTAAGTAGGTGTATTATTGAATAATTTTAAGATAGATATGTTCCTCTACTGTTAACTAGGATCAGTTCATATTAAACTTCTCCTGGCGTAGGATGAGATAAAAGAAGGTAGTTTTAGTATAACTAGAATGAGGTGTTGGAGAATTACTACTACTGTAAGTATTATTCAATATGATCTTAATATATTATATTCTAATTGTCTAGGGTGGTTGTATAGATATGTTCCTCCACTGTTAACTAGGATCAGTCCATATTAAACTTCTCCTGGCGTAGATTGTAGAGGTTAACAGCCAGTAGCTATCTATTATATTTCCCAGTCGTGGCACATTCCTTCTATAGAAGATGGATGCATGGAGGCTGGGGGTTCTGGTTGTTGAGTTGTAGATCCGAGTTGTCCTGTTTAAATCAGATAGTTGTTGACCCTGGTCTGAAAAAAAAATTGGGTTTCATTTTGAAAAAATTATCTTAAATTTTGAAGAAGGGTCTAGATTGCAGTTTTATTCTGTAGAATTTTTATAAATCTTTATATTTATTTGCCAAAAAGTATTTTCCAATTTTTCAAAATACATTAAAGAATTTGAAAAAAAAAACAGATTTGAATTTTTTCAAATTTTTCAAGGTTGTCTCCCTTACTTGTGTTTAACAATGTAAGTCAAAAGAATTTGTTGGTGACAGTTGTGATAGAATAAACTTTTTGCCATGACAACTTTTTAAATTGATTGTACCATGTGATAAACAGGTTTTATAATTGTAGTGTGGATATTATACAATATACATATATCAAATTAGCACCCTGAAACAAGCAACCAGAGTTTTTATACAATATTGTGCAATACTAGATCAAAAAATCAGTTTTTGCCATAGTGATGCTATATATGGTAAAGCAGTTCCGCAATATCAGGAACCACAGACAATGTATGGAAATCGGAATGATGCAAAAGAAACCATAAATGTATTTGATGGGAAAAACCCAGAAACGTTTTGTAACCCCTTTGGATATTTAATATTTAAAGAATTTAACTTCTATTCTATTATGTTTCTTCTGACTTTTTGACGTGTAAGTTTTGATATAGTTTATTATAGTCGAGAGTTATAATTATGTTGTTGAAAGCTGCTAATATTTTTTCATGTTTTCTTACTTCTAGATGATACGAATGACCAAATTGATAGGAAGATTTTAATTGGAATGAGGCTTAGATTTCGTTGTAGAAAGTGGCTTAAAATGTTTCTGTTTTTTACTTTCAGAGATTGTGATTCAGAGGTGGAGTTAAAAGGTTCGGCTTCAAGTAGTTTAAGGAAGTCCATTATTGGACCAGTGGGAAATAACAATCGGAATAACAATATGGCTACTGGTGGTATGACGTCTGCCTTACCGATGGGTGTGTTAGGAGGCGGGCAGAACAATTTTATTGGCCCCCAAACCTCCAACCCGAAGTTAAATTTAACGGATAATTTAAGTGGATTTGACAATTGGGATAGTTTATTCGGTTCGGATAATTCTTCGGATTTAGTGAACAGCTTAACAAGTGCTGCGAGTTCTGGGAATTCAAGTAATACGTCCAACCCGTGGGCAAGTTTGCCCAAAATGTCGCCTAACAGCTCAGCCATGGGCGGTGTTAGTGGATTACCTAATCAAGGCAGTAAAAAACCAGCTGCTTTAAGTTTATCACATCGAACCAGTTCTTTATCATTTGACGGACAAGCTAGCCCAGGTTATCCAGTGAGCCCAGGGCCCCGTAGTGCTGGATTTCAAGTGCCCTCGGCTAATCGTATGCCTGGATATACCGGACAACGTAGTCCGGGTTCTGCTGGTCAAATTAGAGGACAATTTATGATACCTGCTCAACATAAGAAGAACCCATTAATGTCTCCCCCCTCGGGTTAGCATATTATTTTTATTTCAGCATGGCTTACTTCTCTTGTTTGTTTCACGGACTTGATACAGCATGGGACATGTACACTTCACATTAATATAATACTCTATTATATTAGAATTATTTCCTTTATAATTAGTATTACTTTATAATTTAATTTTATTACTTTATAAAAATCACGTTGATGTAGCTGAATTTTTACCTCGGCCTGTGCTTTCGTAACTTCAATTATATGTTGTTGTTACATCCACTCTTAACTAACATGGAGATCTACTTCTAAACATAGACTGAAATATTATATAGTGCATTTTCGACCTGTTGTTAATCTTGGTTTAGTGACTTAAACAGCAAACACATGTTCACTGGACCAGAGATTAACAGTCAATTGTAAATTTCCCTCATGGCACACTATATGGCATTGCAAGTTTTCATATTATCCCAATTAGAAGCATTGATTACACAAGATTTCCATCAGTGCTCACTATACAGCAATGTAACTTAATATTTCCAATTAGGAGCAAGTGTGCAATATCAGTTTTCATTATCTTAATTGAGAGCATCACCTTCTCTCATTACATAGTACATAACAGTACAAGTTTTATCTGAATATCGACCAAAAAAATGCACAAGACTTCATTCCATTCAATTTCTTTATCTTTTCAGCGGCATCATCAACATGGGGGCGGAGTTTAAGTCAAGAATTACAGCCAGTATCAAGTTCAGTCAGTTCACACAGCCCTCATAGATCACTCGAACATTCTCTATCTGCTGACTTGTCACCTCGGTACATGCCCGATAAACTGAACTTTGACACGAATACGTCAAGCTGTGGTTCGTCTGCGAATGCGTCAGAACGAGGAATGGGTAAGTTGTGTCAGTTACTAACACAGGATACCTCTTTTTCAAAAACAAGTGCTCTTTACAAATCGCCTAAAATGGCACGGACTGATTCCTCCTCGTCTGGTCGCGGAATTGTGGATAGACTGGATTATTCCCCTTTTGATAATATCAGCCAATCACCGCAGCCTGGAACAGGAACCAGTTCTCCGGAGAAGCCTCAAAGTACGTCTGAGGAATCGGAAGTAGGATATAACAAGGTTCGTGAGGAGAGAAAACAGAACCTAATCCTGAAAAAACTTTTAAGTCAAGAAGATGAAGGCGGAGCCACGTCAGTGATGGATCAAGAGGTCACAAGTTCACCTCAAACGTCCAATGAGAATGATTCTAATTTGGATTTAGATCGAAACGAGGCCGAAGCGAAGAAACCCAGCAATGCTATATTAAAGGTAAGATAAGATTTCTTTTTTTTTGTGAATATTGAGACAAACTGAAGTTTAAGAAGCAGATGTATAAAAAAATTCATTCATTCATGCGATTTATTGTTGTCTTGATTTAGGAATTAAATAATCTATTAAAATATATTTTGTGATAAACAGTGATAATATTTATTACAGCAATTATTAAATGAAGATGATGAGAATGATATTGGCGCCACGGGTTCGATTCTGAATAATTTAAATGATGAAGATAAAACCGGGGAACTCTTACAGAAGTTACTTCAAGAAGAAGAAAACAATGCATCCACTCCAGGGGTACGTATTACTTTCCTCTGAATACTGACTCCACATTTTACCCTTTTTACAGTGCTTATAGTAGGATTGAGGTACCTAATCAATTAAATACATTCGAACAAAACTGTTAAGATAGAGAGGTTAACACAGAACAGAAAATTTGCTCTATTTGTTAGAAGCTGTGGATTTTAAGATTCTTGATAACTGAAATTTATATATGGCTATTTAGGTCTTTGTAAATTTTCAAGTAATTGCCTGATTCACAATTTGCAAGTTTATAATTGCCCAGAAATAGTCAATTTTAGCAACATTTATCTCCTGAACACATGAGATGATATTTCCTGTGTATATTAGCATAATAAAGTGACAGGTGTAGAACAGTAGGACATTAAACTTCTTTTCATTAGCCCAATAAAAAAGTAGGACAATTAAGTTTGTTTTTTTTCTTCAGGAGACGACAATCCGAGAAGCTGACAGTGGATCTCGTTCTCGCCACCAGTCTGGACATCAGGACCCTCAACCCTCCTCTTCCTCAGGGTCACAGGGTCACACCACCCCCCAACATAATTCCTTCTTAGATGAGTCCATCTTACGTCTTATCAACAGCGGACCGAAATCATCGGCTGTGGCAGGAAACATCATGAAGAATAAAAATTTAGACCAGTTCTTTAACACGTTGTGGGAAAAAGATTCAACATCGCCAAGAGAACAAGGTGCACGTCTACGAGGGCCGCAGAAAAAACGTAAAGCTTCAGCTACGGATGTTGACAGTACAGATATGTCAGACACGGAACCGAGTCAAAGCTGTTTAGCCAAAAATAACGCTATCTTGGCTCACATGCTGTCCAAGAAAACTGCGAAGGAAAATATGGTCCTGAGCACTCAGCAGACGGTAAAGCCTACAATGGTCCCACAAGATCGTCTGCCCAAAAATATCATAGAGAGAATAATACAAGTGAAAACAGAGAAAGAAAAAGAGGGAAACTCAGGCCCCAATTCGAGGGATAATCCATCAACAAATCCTAATATCCCTTTTCCTGGTAACACGAAAACGGGCCAACCATTCGCAGGTTTGAATGAAAATAGCGAAGATTCGATGATGAGCTCTGAAAGTAACCAATTAGACATCATTCAGCAATTGTTGAACCAATCAGAATCCATGGAAGTTGATAATGGAGACAGTAACGATCCTTTGTTACAAGGTATTCTTCAACAGGCTGCCGAACTGGAGCAGGACATTAACAACAGCCAGCATCAACATCAACAACAACATCATCAGCAGCTGAACAACTTGCAACAGCAGCAACAACAACAACAGCAGCAACAACAACAACAACAACAACAACAACAACAACAACAACAACAACAACAACAACAACAACAACAACAGATCTCTGCTGCTGCTTCTCATCCACAACCCAACCAATCAAATCTGTCCTTTCAATCCAATCAGCAGACATCGTCGTCAGGGTTACCACAAAACCAGACGTCAAACCCCGAACTTAACAATATGGATGACTCAGCTTTTATTAGTCAATTAGAACAGTTGCTAGGTGACAACATTGACAATCTCCTTGGTAATACTCAACAGAACCCTCCTGCTTACAACAGTCAAGATGCTAGCGACCAAATGGCCATCAACGCTATCCAGCGCCAACTAATGGGCGAAGATCTCAATTCTGTCTCAAATTCGAATTTCCCCAACAATCAACAACCATCTCCTAGTCAGGTCGGCTTACTTTTTTCTTATTTCTAGCCCTTCCCCCCTCCACAGACTCTTTGCCTGAGAGGACTTTTAATTCCCCCACCCCCATGAGAAAACAGAGCGTGTCTCTAGTGAGACAAGTGTACTTTGATAACCTTTGATTCTACATGTAGCAAGCCTACAGTTGCAGATTATTCCATATTGGAACCCTCAAGCTAAAAAGTGTTACAGATCGCTGAAACTTAGCTCAATTAGCTGGTAAAATAAATTATTATCCCTTTTATAGCCTACAGTATTCAATTCATCACAATGTACATATTCTTTTTTCGTTGCAGATGTCTGAGTTGTTGAACCGACAAATGGCAGCCGTGTCACAGCAACACAGTCGCCTAAATCAGACCATGAATCAGCCTGGGATGGGGCCGATACCACAGGCCATGGACGGGCAGTTTAACCATATGACAGGGCCCAATATACCTGGGCTACAATCTGGGTTTAATCAGGCACTGTCAGGAGGTATGGGCATTGGGCAACCTGGTCCTAGATTTAACACCCCTCAAGGTACGTCAAAATATTTTTACTAGTTACTTTTACTAGCCCTTTTGACAAAATTTTATTTTTTTTCATCAAAAGATAAAGGTTTGGGGGGTTTTAAAGTAACAAGATCCTTTTAAACAGAAGTCAAACGAGAATATAAATTGCTTGGTCTGTTCTCTTAATTTTATGAATTTTACTGTTTCCACCATCATAGAACTAGATGTCCTGATGAGGATTGTGTATCTGAAACATATGTCAGTGACATGCGAAGGAGCTATTGTCTATTAACTAACATCAAGCCCTTTATTGGAAAGTTGACAAAATAGCTGTCCTAATGAGGATTGTGTATCTAAATACTTGTTGCCAGCTTGAGTCAGGTTTTATGAATATATGTAACTGAAATGCATGATTTTAGCTAGTTTTTAATGTAAATAATAAGACTGATGGTTGATTTTTAGGGATGCCTGGCCCAGCTGCTAGACAACAGATGTTCCGTGGAATGAATCACAGTCCAATGGGAGCTCAAGTTCGTCAAAATTTAATCCAAAAACAGAAGCAGAAAGATTTTGAGAAGTTACAGCGTCTGCAGGCTGCTGAACGACAGAGATTATTACAGCAACAGCAACCAATGAGACATTATGGGGCCAGATTTCCCTCGGTGAGAATTTTGATTAAAAATTGAATTTAAAAAGGGTTTTGAGCTGTTTATATGTCCTCTTGTTGCATTATTCCAACATAATTAAAGAAATGCTATAGGACAGATTGCCATCAGCAAGATATATTGATGAAAATGTGTTTAAGGGGTTTTCTTTCTTTTTTATGTTTTATCTGGGGCTATTTATGGTTTCTATTTGCACCATTCCAATTTTCAGTTAAATGTCTTCCTGGTCACGTATTCTCGAAACGATCTTAGAGCTAGGATGTCCTAGGTTCTTATCTTCTAACATTGATTCTAGGATGTCCTAAAGTCTTATCTTCTAACATTGATTCTAGGATGTCCTAGAGTCTTATCTTCTAACATTGATTCTAGGATATCCGAGGTTCTTATCTTATAACATTGATTCTAGGATGTCCTAGAGTCTTATCTTCTAACATTGATTCTAGGACATCCTAACGCTAAGATCGTTTTGAGAATACATGGTCTGGTTCCTGTAATTATAGAATGCTGAACTGTATATGAATAACTCTGATAAGGGACCATTCTGATAACTATGTTGTTTTTTAGATAATGGAAATTGTATTTATTGGAAATTTAACATCTTTCAGGGTTCAATGGATGGAAACCAGCCTCCATTTCCAGAAAATCTGAATGAGTTGATGAATACTGGGCATGCCCCTAACGTTACACTTCCTGTGGGGGTAAGTAATATTTATTTTCACTCCCTATTGTGGTTTTATGTAATAATTATTTGATATTCAGGTTTGTTGACTCAGCATCCCTTTCAGGGAGTTCACATACCTTAAATTTTTAGTTAGTACTTGGGATTGTCAACTCAGCATCCCTTTCAGAGAGTTCACATACCTGATAATGCTTATTTGGTATTTAGGTTTATGCTAGTATTATTAGTTGGTACTTGGTTGAAACTTGGTTGAGACTTGGTTGAGTATTTTATTAAGGTAATAATGTTAATTTGTTTTTCTGTTACAGAGAGGTAAAAATCTACCGAGTCCAGTGTCTCCACGATATAGTACCGGAGGAATACAACAGCCACCATTGAGTCCTATGTTACCCCCTTCTACCCCTCCTTCTTCACAACTCTCCCCCCATTTTAACTCTACCAACCAACAACAATGGAACATGAGAGGGGCCCAGCCTGGCATGGTAAGTTATCATTAGAATTTACAACAAATATTTCTGGTTTGCCAAGTGGAAAGCTGTTTTTAAAAACACTTGATGATCTGAGTTATATTCTAGTAGGCATTATCTTTTAGTCTTGTTGTCTGTCTAAGAAATATGAAAGTGGATGATGATATGTGCTTGTTTTAAGTTAAGTTTGGTTGAGAATAATGATATTGTGGATATGCATGATTAGTTTTAATCAACGACGCAAAATTACCTCCAAATATTTCAGAATTGTGTGTATACGTGTTCACATGTTTTGTTTTTTTTTGGCAATTTTCTGATATTTTCTCGGCATTTTTGTATTACAGAGTAACCAGTATAATCTACAGAGACACCGATCTCTGTCTGGTGGGAACGTGCCAAATCGGTTCACCGTGCCTGACTCTCAGTTTTCTACGAACCAGTCCAAGATGATGATGTCACCCTCAGCCCAGAACCAACAGATGTACGCTCGACAGATGTTACAGAGACAGATGAGCTTACCACCAGGTGCGTTTATTTTATCTTATGGCCTAGTTATATGTTACGAGGCCAGATTTTGCGGTTGCAGGGTATCTCGAGTTTGATACCACACTAGTTAATTTTACCGAGTCAAAACATATGTATATGGAAAAGGGGCAAGCCCTAGTATCCAGGCTTCCATTCTGTTACCAGGAAGACCAGATATCAGTGTCTTTAAACCACAGTGCATGCATGTAGTATACTTATATAACATGACAAACTACCAAAACATCCTGCAGCTGAAATTGTAGCCCACGTTCAAATATTTCGACCTGCGTAACAAAAAGCAGTAGTTTAAACATATTTTCTTGTATATTGTAGGTCGAGGTTCACCAAGATCTACACCTCATAGTCCGTTTGGAAACAGTCCAGACCCCATGTTGATGTCCCCTAATAATAATCGAGGCCCTGGGTCACAAGTTAGTCCAACATTTAGTCAAGGTGGCATGTCAACAGGCTTCACCTCTCCTCCTATGTCAGCCCCACCGAGTTACTCAGCTGCTTCTTTATCTACATCCGCCACATCAAATAATCCCAGCCAACATTTTTCAGATTTTGATTTAACATTTATTGATTCCGCCATTTCTGGAATGGATGTGTAAGTTTTTTTGTTTGTTTATTATAATGTTTTGATCGTTCTTTGATGTCCAAAACTTCTCTATTTTCCAGATGCTTCTGTTTTTCTAAACTTGGCACATTTTATAGCAGAATTAAATCAAACTTTTGTATGGTTTTAGTAGTTTCTTATACATTCTTGGCGCTGAAAAAAATTACCAGCCAATTTTTGATTCATTTACCAAATTACCAAGGTTGAAAAGATTTGCTTTGTTTACTTGCAGTAAAAAGAATTTAGGAGATATATCATCGAGTTCTACGTCCCAATATGTGAAACAAGAGTTACGTAATAAATGTAACGCTCGCTCAGAAAAACAGCACCAGTCTCAGCAGCAACATCAACTACATTTACCAGTTGACAACAGCAGCTACGATACCGGAGGAGAGTTACCACTCGATATTCTTGAAACAAGTACGTTTTTTTCTCTTTTATGAATCTTACTATAAAAGAGCGATTCAGAAAAATACAATCCTGGCTGCTTATTCTTGAAACAATCTTAGCGCTAAGATCTTTTGAAGAATACATGGCCAGCTTGCTTATTAAGTTGGTGGGTGAGGATTGCAACTCTTAAGTTGTATGTTTTTTTCTTATTCTCAGTTATCTAAGAAATGACAAAATGGATTAGTTTTGAATTAAATTGCCAAAGCGCAATGAAGATGTCCCTTCACTGGAACAATCATCTTTGTTCTGACTAGATTGGAGAAGTAGACTTGCTGGCCATGAACTTGTTGCTTTAAACACTAACACTGTTATATTTTCTCTAGTAAATATGGCAAAGAAATGCTGGCTATGAACTTGTTGCTTTAAACACTAACACTGTTATATTTTCTCTAGTAAATATGGCAAAGAAATGCTGGCTATGAACTTGTTGCTTTAAACACTAACACTGTTATATTTTCTCTAGTAAATATGGCAAAGAAATGCTGGCTATGAACTTGTTGCTTTAAACACTAACACTGTTATATTTTCTCTAGTAAATGACATGGCAAAGAAATGCTGGCTATGAACTTGTTGCTTTAAACACTAACACTGTTATATTTTCTCTAGTAAATATGGCAAAGAAATGCTGGCTATGAACTTGTTGCTTTAAACACTAACACTGTTATATTTTCTCTAGTAAATGACATGGCAAAGGAACACGGAGGTTCAATGGGTGATTTTGATGATAAAAACGAAGATCCTGTGTCTCAATCCAGTATGGAAGCACGGAAACGTTACGAACAGTTTCGAGCCTTATCAGACACACCCGGTAAGTTCACTTTAAAAACTAAAATAATACAGAAAAACCATATTGTGTTGTTGGATAATAGCTTAGGTTCTTGAGAAGCATGTCTGCTAGCTTGTCCTTGGTCAAACCTCTGTAAATTGAGAAGATCACAACAATAAGTCTTGTCTAGGAGCTGATCTTTTGTCAAAATTCTTGGCAATGAGTTACAAGGATAACAACTTAGGTTCTTGAGGATCCTGTCTACCAGCTGGTACCATTGCCCTTGGTTAAAGCTCTTTGCAATGATAGCAATTTAAAATTAATTTTGCTATCAAGGCTTGCAAATTTTGCTGTTTATTAAAGACAAGTTCCTAACCAATGATTTCTGTCTTCAGATTTAGAGGAGGCTGCAGCCAAGGTTTTTCGTAATCAATTACTCACGAATCCAAATATCAAACAACCACCAGTAAAACAAATTGGTGGGGGGAAGCTAGAGATGTTACCCTCAGTTAATGTCGTCCAAAAAGAGCCCAGGGTAAGTCCAACATTGAGATGATTGTAAATAAAGGAGTTTGAGGTCCTATTTTATGCACCTGATTGGTCTAATGAAACTTGACAATGCCATGAAGTATGCAATGAGGGAATTTTGTCAAAGACGCCAGCATTAGACAATTTATATTCTGAATTGCGTTACTCTTTTTAAGGATGTTCGTCTTTCTTTGTGACACACTGAGTATTTGTGTATTGCCCCAGCCAACTATGGTACTGCCGACTTGTATCATACTTGACCTGCTTGGATTATGCTATTGCTATTATAGCCAGGTTTGCCTTGCACGTTTTAAGGATGCTCTGGTTGCATTTATGTGGTACACAGAGCATTTGTTTACCTTCTTGAATTATCCTTTACAGCTATTTTATCCTGATTTGCCTTATATGTTTTAAGGATGTGCTATAGTGTCTAACAATATATGTTTTTAAATTTACAGACCCCCATAGAAGACATCAAGCCTGCTGATCAGAAAAACAGTCTTCTTCAACAACTTCTCTCGGAATGACAAACAATGAATTGATGGTTTGTGAAGGCACAATGATACACGTGCATTACATGTTGAAGGATCATGTCATAGGATATGGACACGTGTGCACTTAGGCTCATACATCAGTCCATCTATCAGTATTTGATGTGACACATTGGCGTGTGGATTACTACAATTGTGTTGTCATCATTGCGTGTGCATGTATGTAATTGTGTCGCTTCCAGCAATGCACGTGCATTTTGCGTGAGCTAAGAATAAGTGGCTCAGAGAAGTGTGTTATGTGTCATAAACTGTGTGTTCAGAATTAAAAGAAGGATGGATATTGGACAAATTGGACGAACTTGGGCTTTCAACAAAGTAGCTAGCTAACAATTATTTTTGTAAAGAAAATTAAGAAAAATCCCAAACAAAATAAAATATATTCAGAGTGTTAGAGAAATGAGGAGAACTGATTATAAGAAAATATAAACTAGAGAAATAGACTTGTCTTCTTGCTCAGTGAGGGTTAATTAGTGACTGTGTCACGTGACATTAGACTTAGTGACATGACGTCGTGTCGAATGACGATTTCGTGTGTGATCTCATTTTTAATGTGGAATTTTTATGAAAAAAATTAACACAAATTTCGGACGCGCCTTAGGCTGTGGACGTCTGCTTAAACTCAGGAACTATAATAAAAAGTCACGCCTTAAGTGTTTTTACACGTGATGTCAAATTTAAAAATTTAATTTTAAAAATATAAAAACTTTTTGAAGAAATATATAAACTTGTTAGAGATTCTTAGAGATTTATATTCGTGGAAGAAAAGTGCCAGAACTTTTATTTATCAGATTTTTAAAACAGTCTGGATAATTGTGATTCAGGAATGTTATCCAGTCTGAAACTGGATGTGCTAACGCTGTATAGACATGTAGAGACGTTCGTGAATGGATTATAAATAGATTTGTGTTGTTAATTCTATGATTTGGATTATCTTATGTATGTATATAATGCTGACTATTTGGTGTCCAGCCTGTATTTGGATCTATCTGAATCGCGTAGAATAGACACCTATATCAAAGTTTCGTGGCTAAAATTGTGTAGATAGTGTCTAGTGCATATATTGGACTTGTACAAACTGCTTGTAAACGAAACCAGAATTGGACGATGTTGTTTTGTTAGCTGTTTTGTGATTGGTGGAATATTTTGTTCATTATAGTATACTGTTATGTGATTGGTTAAAAATTTCTCCTATTGTAGTCACATGACCTGCTGTTCGTACAAACTCATTCACCAAATATTCTGTTAAATGGAACAATTTTAGGCTTACATATTTACTGATCTCATATCACTCAAATCCATTATATAGGGCAAACTGCATGCACACTGAAATTAGGCCACCTGCAAATTGCATGTACATTGAAATTAGGTCACCTGCAAACTGCATGTGCACTGAATTTAGGTCACCTGCCTGTGCACATTAAAGTGACTTTTGATGTATATCTTTTTCATTTTCAATCTTTACACTTTGAGACCATTAATATGCAAATTCTAACATCAAAATGAGGGCATGTGAATTACATTTCTGATTTCTGTTTTAAATTGAACCATGAAATAGAATTTTTAAGTTAAGGATCCAATTTCCATCAATAATCAATTGCAAAAAAGGATTTGGCTGTTATGTTATAGAAAGTTTATTTATTGTCCTTTTCTTTTCTTTCCCCAATCATTTTGCCTTTATCTTGTCTATTTCTAAAAATTTCTCTTCCATCTTCTCTTCTTTCTTCTTCTCTTTCTCTCTCTCTCTTGTCTTTCTATTCCTCTTCCATCTTTCTCTCTTTCTTCCTTCTCTTTCTCTTCTTATTCTCTTTCTTCTCTTTCTTTTGTTGTCTGTTAAATTTTATCGCAAGAAATTCTCTTTAATAGTTCAGACAGAGAAAAGCTTAGCCTAATTGTGAGTTTCTGACCAGGGAGAGCTTTATCATTTACAAAGAACTAGATGTTGTTTAGTTGTACAAATACCGGTAAAAAACGTTTACTTGTTGAATTGTTAAGTATTTCTGAAAGTGCTAAGTGGGTATGTTATTTTTGAGGCGATAATATAGAGGTGTTCGCTGACCGCACGCAGTTTGTTAAAACTGTTAAGAAGCGCTGGTACTAAGATGTGACTACGATTCATTGAAATAGATTTGCATATGTCAAACTGTTTTCCGTTTCAAGTACTTATCATGGAATTGGTTGAATTTACCACGAACAGCTGGTAGGAATTCCTTGTCTTATTTATATAGTCCTCAAAATAACATACCTTAATTAACCCTTGAAACATGGCCCATCTGTCCATATAAAAACAGGAACATCGATGAAGACAACTTTAAAAATTGGCACTTGAATTATATTCATCTTCACTTGAACAAATTTTAAATTTAAGTTTTAATGTCTGGATATTAGGATACAAGTGTCAAAACTGATATATCATCATTGTTGTTTTATATGAAGAGAGTCTTGTTAAAAGGGTTAACAGAAATTTGTTATTGTTATTGATTAAGGTAACATGAATTAGTTTCTGCCTTTGAATTTTTTAAAAGCTATACCGGTAGTCTGTTTTGTCAAGTTGATCTGACCAATGAGTAAATTTACTTTAACTGAAAATCATGCCAAATTTTGATTGTTTCAAGTGTGCTCTCAATGCATCATTCATATATTTTGGCATAATTGGTTTTTTAAAGTCTTCATTATCATGTCAGAAAATCATGCCAAATTTTATAGTTTAAAAAGTTGCTCTCAGTGCATTATATAGATATTTTGGCATGTTTTGTTTCACATCAATTTTATTATGAATATGCCTATTATTCATCTGATTCAAATACAGCTCAGATATTTTGTTTCCCTTTTTCTACTTCACTCATTCAATATCAGCCTGTAAGAAACCAACGTTGGACAAAAGGAAACAGAATTTCGAGTCTGTATTTTTTTTCATTTAGGCCTATTATTAGAATGTTGTAAATAGTAATATTGTTTTGTCATTCATCCTGCTACAAATGTTCCAAAAGGCGTATTTAATTTATCGACAATTGCCTCTTTCAACAGCTTCCCAGAGGTGTATTCACCACAATTTATCTCAGTTTTTGTTTTGGATTAATAAAAGCTGCTGATCGAAGGTATTGGTTTGTACAATACGCTAGAGAAAATATATCAGTTATTTCAGAGTTTGCTTTTCTAGGTGTCATATTTTAAATATTGTGGGAGACAGGTGCCCTCCCAGGTAACCTGATAAATCTGGCCTACCCCATTCCTAAGACATGATATATGGATGAGGATATCGGCCCAAAAAGTCACTTATTCATGAGTTGCTCTGACACACTTTTGGGTCATTAGTTTTGGAGATTTTTCACAATAACAAAAGTCAAATTTGGCAGAACTTTTGGTGTTTATAAACAGCTGAACCATTAATAGTACTATCAAGACATTGCCAGATATTTTACCATGTCCCTGTGCCCGACATAGTACCAAAACACAGTTTAAGGGTATGCTTAACTAATGGAGCTGTAAAAAGTAGGGAGAACCCTACCCCTAGGTTCCTTTGTGGTACTGTGTGGGGTACAGTGACATAGTAAAATATCTAACAATATCTTGATAGACTCATTGATGTTTTAGCTTTGTATAGACACCAAAAGTTTTGGGAAATTTGGCTTTTAAGAAGGTAAAAAATTCTGAGAACTAGGTTGGGACAACACCCATAAAAGCTGACAATTTGTGTCCTAATGGTTTTGATATTCCATCCGTATTTCACGTCCGAGGAACGGGTAGGGTCAGGTTCATCAGACTAACTCACTGGGGGTAGCTTGTTGGTACCCCAGGCTAAGCACTAGCTGTAGATTAATACCACCCCATTGGCAGACTCTGTAAATATTTATGATTAAATACAAGATTGTTGTTGATTTTGTCGTTCAAAGTGGTACAGCATCAAAACAGATGTAACCGATTGGTTACTTGTTTGATTTTGGTTACATATGTAAAACTCATGGCTACATATGTAATATTCTTGGCTACATATGTAATATTCATGGCTACACATGGTTAAATGTAAAATATTCATGGTTACATTTGTGAAATTCATGGCTGCATAAGTATTATGATTATTACATGAGTCTTACATATGTAACCATGAATATTACATATGTAACCATGAATATTACATATGTAACCATGACTATTACATATGTTACCATGACTATTACATATGTAGCCAGGACTATTACATATGTAACCATGAATATTACGTATGTAACCATGAATATTACATATGTAACCATGAATATTACATATGTAACCATGACTATTACATATGTAACCATGACTATTACATTTGTAACCATGAACCATGACTATTACATTTGTAACCATGAATATTACATATGTAACCATGAATATTACATATGTAACCATGAATATTACATATGTAGCCATGAATTTACATATGTAACCATGAATATTACATATGTAACCATGAATATTACATATGTAACCATGAATATTACATATGTAATACTCATGGTTACCTGTGTAATAGCCATGGTTACAAATTTACGATTCATGGTTACATATGTAATATTCATGATTATCTTTGTAATATTTATGGTTACATATGTAAAACACATGGTTACCTGTGTAATATTCATGGCTACATATGTTAAATTTGTGGTTACATATGTAAGACTCATGGTTACATATGTGGAATTCATGGTTACCTTTGTTATATTCATGGTTACATATGTTTTATTCATGGTTACAACTTTGGATGTAAAGATTTTTGTAGGTTGGTCATGTTGTTCAGTTGTTATGAATGGTAAATAATGGCCTTAACCATATGAATTGTAGCCTACAGAAATATAATTATATATCTATAATAAATTTATCAAACATTATCTTTACAGTTTTTCTTATGAAACAATTGGTGAGGAATGAGGATGCTGGCAGACTCTGGTTAAAGTGGGGAGAAGAATTTGCTGCCAGACTGGTTTAGGAAGGGAGACAGACAGTTATAAGTAAGGTGAAATATTTGCTGCCAGTCTGTTTAAGGCAGAGATAAATAGATTGCCAGGTTATTTGCCACCAGAGATAGTTATTGGTTGCCAGATTATTTGCTGCTAGTCTGCTTAAGGCAGAGATAATCATTGATTGCCAGGTTATTTGTTGCCAGACTAAGTTATGGAGAGACAGTTATTGGTTGCCAGGTTTTTTGTTGCCAGTCTGCTAAAGGCACAGATAAACATTGATTGCCAGGTTATTTGTTGCCAGACTGATTAAGGCATAGATAGTCATTGGCTGCTAATTTATTTGTTGCCAGACTGATTTAGGCAGAGATAATCATTGGTTGCCAGGTTATTTGTTGCCAGACTGATTAAGGCAGAGATAATCATTGGTTGCTGATTTATTTGTTGCCATACTGATTAAGGCAGAGATAAGCATTGGTTGCCAGGTTATTTGTTGCCAGCCTGATTAAGGCAGAGATAATCATTGGTTGCTGATTTATTTGTTGCCAGACTGATTAAGGCAGAGATAAGCATTGGTTGCCAGGTTATTTGTTGCCAGCCTGATTAAGGCAGAGATAATCATTGGTTGCTGATTTATTTATTGCCAGACTGATTAAGGCAGAGATATTCATTGGTTGCCAGGTTATTTGTTGCCAGACTGGTTACGGCAGAGATATTCATTGATTGCTGATTTTTTTGTTGCCAGACTGATTAAGGCAGAGATAAGCATTGGTTGCCAGGTTATTTGTTGCCAGCCTGGTTAAGGCAGAGATATTCATTGGTTGCTGATTTATTTGTTGCCAGACTGATTAAGGCAGAGATAAGCATTGGTTGCTGATTTTTTTGTTGCCAGATTGATTAGGGCAGAGATAGTTATTGGTTGCTGATTTATTTGTTGCCAGACTGATTAAGGCAGAGATAATCATTGGCTGCCAGGTTATTTGTTGCCAGACTGATTAAGGCAGAGATAATCATTTGTTGCCATTTTATTTGTTGCCAGACTGATTAAAGCAGAGATAAGTATTGGTTACCAGGTTATTTGTTGTCAGACTGATTAAGGCAGAGATAATCATTGCTTGCCAGGTTATTTGTTGCCAGACTGATTAAGGCAGAGATAATCATTGTTTGCTGATTTATTTGTTGCCTGGCTTATTACGGCAGAGATAATCATTGGTTGCTAGGTTATTTGTTGCTACACTGCTAAAGGCAGAGATAATCATTGGTTGCCAGGTTATTTGTTGCCATCCTGATTAAGGCAGAGATAGTCATTGGTTGCCAGGTTGCCAGGTTATTTGTTGCCAGCCTGATTAAGGCAGAGATAATCATTGGTTGCTGATTTTTTTGTTGCCAGACTGATTAAGGCAGAGATAAGCATTGGTTGCCAGGTTATTTGTTGCCAGCCTGGTTAAGGCAGAGATATTCATTGGTTGCTGATTTATTTGTTGCCAGACTGATTAAGGCAGAGATAATCATTGGTTGCCAGGTTATTTGTTGCCAGCCTGGTTAAGGCAGAGATATTCATTGGTTGCTAATTTATTTGTTGCCAGACTGATTAAGGCAGAGATAAGCATTGGTTGCCAGGTTATTTGTTGCCAGCCTGGTTAAGGCAGAGATATTCATTGGTTGCTAATTTTTTTGTTGCCAGACTGATTAAGGCAGAGATAATCATTGGTTGCCAGGTTATTTGTTGCCAGCCTGGTTAAGGCAGAGATATTCATTGGCTGCTAATTTATTTGTTGCCAGACTGATTAAGGCAGAGATAATCATTGGTTGCCAGGTTATTTGTTGCCAGCCTGGTTAAGGCAGAGATATTCATTGGCTGCTAATTTATTTGTTGCCAGACTGATTAAGGCAGAGATAATCATGGGTTGCTGATTTATTTGTTGCCAGACTGATTAAGGCAGAGATAAGCATTGGTTGCCAGGGTATTTGTTGCCAGACTGATTAAGGCAGAGATAAGCATTGGTTGCTGATTTATTTGTTGCCAGATTGATTAGGGCAGAGATAGTTATTGGTTGCTGATTTATTTGTTGCCAGACTAAGTTATGGAGAGACAGTTATTGGTTGCCAGGTTATTTGTTGCCAGACTGATTAAGGCAGAGATAATCATTGGCTGCCAGGTTATTTGTTGCCAGACTGATTAAGGCAGAGATAATCATTTGTTGCCATTTTATTTGTTGCCAGACTGATTAAGGCACAGATATTCATTGGCTGCTAATTTATTTGTTGCCAGACTGATTAAGGCAGAGATAATCATTGGTTGCTAATTTATTTGTTGCCAGACTGATTAAGGCAGAGATAAGCATTGGTTGCTCATTTATTTGTTGCCAGACTGATTAAGGCAGAGATAAGCATTGGTTGCTCATTTATTTGTTGCCAGATTGATTAGGGCAGAGATAGTTATTGGTTGCTGATGTATTTGTTGCCAGACTAAGTTATGGAGAGACAGTTATTGGTTGCCAGGTTATTTGTTGCCAGACTGATTAAGGCAGAGATAATCATTGGCTGCCAGGTTATTTGTTGCCAGACTGATTAAGGCAGAGATAATCATTTGTTGCCATTTTATTTGTTGCCAGACTGATTAAGGCACAGATAGTCATTGGCTGCTAATTTATTTGTTGCCAGACTGATTAAGGCAGAGATAATCATTGGTTGCCAGGTTATTTGTTACGGCTGTCTTAACCAGTGTGGCATCAAATAACCTGGCAACCAATTATTATCTCTGCCGTAATCAGGTTGGCAAGAATAACCCTGGCAACCAATAATTATCTGTGCCTTAATCAAACCGGCAACAAATAACCTGGCAACCAATGATTATCTCTACCGTTACCAGCCAAGCAACAAATAACCTAGCAACCAATGATTATCTCTGCCTTAGCTGGACTAGCAGCAAATAATTTAGCAGCCAATGATTATCTCTGCCTTAGCTGGACTAGCAGCAAATAACCTGGCAACCAATGATTATCTCTGCCTTAATCAGGATGGCAACAAATAACCTGGCAACCAATGATTATCTCTGCCTTTAGCAGTGTAGCAACAAATAACCTAGCAACCAATGATTATCTCTGCCGTAATAAGCCAGGCAACAAATAACCTGGCAACCAATGATTATCTCTGCCTTAATCAGTCTGGCAACAAATAACCTGGCAACCAATGATTATATCTGCCTTTAGCAGTGTAGCAACAAATAACCTAGCAACCAATGATTATCTCTGCCGTTATAAGCCAGGCAACAAATAACCTGGCAACCAATGATTATCTCTGCCTTAACCAGTGTAGCAACAAATAACCTAGCAGTCAATGATTATCTCTGCCTTAGCTGGACTAGCAGCAAATAACTTAGCAACCAATGATTATCTCTGCCTTGGCTGGACTAGCAGCAAATAACTTAGCAACCAATGATTATCTCTGCCTTAGCTGGACTAGCAGCAAATAACCTGGCAACCAATGATTATCTCTGCCTTAATCAGGATGGCAAAAAAATAACCTGGCAACCAATGATTATCTCTGCCTTTAGCAG
>NW_008710284.1:608483-609305 GCF_000327385.1 Lottia gigantea
GGTATGTTATAATACAGAGGTGGGTAGGGGAGACAGCTCTATTTAACAGAGAGTTTTTCAGAGTCTTATACAGAATCAGGTATGTTATAATACAGAGGGGGGTAGGGGAGACAGCTCTATTTAACAGAGAGTTTTTCAGAGTCTTATACAGAATCAGGTATGTTATAATACAGAGGGGGTAGGGGAGACAGCTCTATTTAACAGAGAGTTTTTCAGAGTCTTATACAGAATCAGGTATGTTATAATACAGAGGGGGGTAGGGGAGACAGCTCTATTTAACAGAGAGTTTTTCAGAGTCTTATACAGAATCAGGTATGTTATAATACAGAGGTGGGTAGGGGAGACAGCTCTATTTAACAGAGAGTTTTTCAGAGTCTTATACAGAATCAGGTATGTTATAATACAGAGGGGGTAGGGGAGACAGCTCTATTTAACAGAGAGTTTTTCAGAGTCTTATACAGAATCAGGTATGTTATAATACAGAGGGGGTGGGGGAGACAGCTCTATTTAACAGAGAGTTTTTCAGAGTCTTATACAGAATCAGGTATGTTATAATACAGAGGGGGTGGGGGAGACAGCTCTATTTAACAGAGAGTTTTTCAGAGTCTTACACAGAATCGGGTATGTTATAATACAGAGGTGGGTAGGGGAGACAGCTCTTAACATTGACATATTATTGAATGATTATATTTTATATTACAGAAGGACAACAGAGGTGTTTGGTTTGTATCGCTCGACGTCTTCACCTTACAGAAAAGGCCAATATGATGATCGGTACAGAACATTTAATAACTAAACAAGATCTGAATGGTAAAATATTAG
>NW_008710284.1:615131-617358 GCF_000327385.1 Lottia gigantea
CCTCAACCCTCCTCTTCCTCAGGGTCACAGGGTCACACCACCCCCCAACATAATTCCTTCTTAGATGAGTCCATCTTACGTCTTATCAACAGCGGACCGAAATCATCGGCTGTGGCAGGAAACATCATGAAGAATAAAAATTTAGACCAGTTCTTTAACACGTTGTGGGAAAAAGATTCAACATCGCCAAGAGAACAAGGTGCACGTCTACGAGGGCCGCAGAAAAAACGTAAAGCTTCAGCTACGGATGTTGACAGTACAGATATGTCAGACACGGAACCGAGTCAAAGCTGTTTAGCCAAAAATAACGCTATCTTGGCTCACATGCTGTCCAAGAAAACTGCGAAGGAAAATATGGTCCTGAGCACTCAGCAGACGGTAAAGCCTACAATGGTCCCACAAGATCGTCTGCCCAAAAATATCATAGAGAGAATAATACAAGTGAAAACAGAGAAAGAAAAAGAGGGAAACTCAGGCCCCAATTCGAGGGATAATCCATCAACAAATCCTAATATCCCTTTTCCTGGTAACACGAAAACGGGCCAACCATTCGCAGGTTTGAATGAAAATAGCGAAGATTCGATGATGAGCTCTGAAAGTAACCAATTAGACATCATTCAGCAATTGTTGAACCAATCAGAATCCATGGAAGTTGATAATGGAGACAGTAACGATCCTTTGTTACAAGGTATTCTTCAACAGGCTGCCGAACTGGAGCAGGACATTAACAACAGCCAGCATCAACATCAACAACAACATCATCAGCAGCTGAACAACTTGCAACAGCAGCAACAACAACAACAGCAGCAACAACAACAACAACAACAACAACAACAACAACAACAACAACAACAACAACAACAACAACAGATCTCTGCTGCTGCTTCTCATCCACAACCCAACCAATCAAATCTGTCCTTTCAATCCAATCAGCAGACATCGTCGTCAGGGTTACCACAAAACCAGACGTCAAACCCCGAACTTAACAATATGGATGACTCAGCTTTTATTAGTCAATTAGAACAGTTGCTAGGTGACAACATTGACAATCTCCTTGGTAATACTCAACAGAACCCTCCTGCTTACAACAGTCAAGATGCTAGCGACCAAATGGCCATCAACGCTATCCAGCGCCAACTAATGGGCGAAGATCTCAATTCTGTCTCAAATTCGAATTTCCCCAACAATCAACAACCATCTCCTAGTCAGGTCGGCTTACTTTTTTCTTATTTCTAGCCCTTCCCCCCTCCACAGACTCTTTGCCTGAGAGGACTTTTAATTCCCCCACCCCCATGAGAAAACAGAGCGTGTCTCTAGTGAGACAAGTGTACTTTGATAACCTTTGATTCTACATGTAGCAAGCCTACAGTTGCAGATTATTCCATATTGGAACCCTCAAGCTAAAAAGTGTTACAGATCGCTGAAACTTAGCTCAATTAGCTGGTAAAATAAATTATTCTTTTTTCGTTGCAGATGTCTGAGTTGTTGAACCGACAAATGGCAGCCGTGTCACAGCAACACAGTCGCCTAAATCAGACCATGAATCAGCCTGGGATGGGGCCGATACCACAGGCCATGGACGGGCAGTTTAACCATATGACAGGGCCCAATATACCTGGGCTACAATCTGGGTTTAATCAGGCACTGTCAGGAGGTATGGGCATTGGGCAACCTGGTCCTAGATTTAACACCCCTCAAGGTACGTCAAAATATTTTTACTAGTTACTTTTACTAGCCCTTTTGACAAAATTTTATTTTTTTTCATCAAAAGATAAAGGTTTGGGGGGTTTTAAAGTAACAAGATCCTTTTAAACAGAAGTCAAACGAGAATATAAATTGCTTGGTCTGTTCTCTTAATTTTATGAATTTTACTGTTTCCACCATCATAGAACTAGATGTCCTGATGAGGATTGTGTATCTGAAACATATGTCAGTGACATGCGAAGGAGCTATTGTCTATTAACTAACATCAAGCCCTTTATTGGAAAGTTGACAAAATAGCTGTCCTAATGAGGATTGTGTATCTAAATACTTGTTGCCAGCTTGAGTCAGGTTTTATGAATATATATGTAACTGAAATGCATGATTTTAGCTAGTTTTTAATGTAAATAATAAGACTGATGGTTGATTTTTAGGGATGCCTGGCCCAGCTGCTAGACAACAGATGTTCCGTGGAATGAATCACAGTCCAATGGGAGCTCAAGTTCGTCAAAATCTATCCAAAAAC
>NW_008710284.1:627813-628847 GCF_000327385.1 Lottia gigantea
TAAGGCAGAGATAAGCATTGGTTGCCAGGTTATTTGTTGCCAGACTGATTAAGGCAGAGATAAGCATTGGTTGCTGATTTATTTGTTGCCAGATTGATTAGGGCAGAGATAGTTATTGGTTGCTGATTTATTTGTTGCCAGACTGATTAAGGCAGAGATAATCATTGGCTGCCAGGTTATTTGTTGCCAGACTGATTAAGGCAGAGATAATCATTGGTTGCCATTTTATTTGTTGCCAGACTGATTAAAGCAGAGATAAGTATTGGTTACCAGGTTATTTGTTGTCAGACTGATTAAGGCAGAGATAATCATTGCTTGCCAGGTTATTTGTTGCCAGACTGATTAAGGCAGAGATAATCATTGTTTGCTGATTTATTTGTTGCCTGGCTTATTACGGCAGAGATAATCATTGGTTGCTAGGTTATTTGTTGCTACACTGCTAAAGGCAGAGATAATCATTGGTTGCCAGGTTATTTGTTGCCATCCTGATTAAGGCAGAGATAGTCATTGGTTGCCAGGTTGCCAGGTTATTTGTTGCCAGCCTGATTAAGGCAGAGATAATCATTGGTTGCTGATTTTTTTGTTGCCAGACTGATTAAGGCAGAGATAAGCATTGGTTGCCAGGTTATTTGTTGCCAGCCTGGTTAAGGCAGAGATATTCATTGGTTGCTGATTTATTTGTTGCCAGACTGATTAAGGCAGAGATAATCATTGGTTGCCAGGTTATTTGTTGCCAGCCTGGTTAAGGCAGAGATATTCATTGGCTGCTAATTTATTTGTTGCCAGACTGATTAAGGCAGAGATAATCATTGGTTGCCAGGTTATTTGTTGCCAGCCTGGTTAAGGCAGAGATATTCATTGGCTGCTAATTTATTTGTTGCCAGACTGATTAAGGCAGAGATAATCATTGGTTGCTAAGTTATTTGTTGCCAGACTGATTAAGGCAGAGATAATCATTGGTTGCCAGGTTATTTGTTGCCAGACTGATTAAGGCAGAGATAATCATTGGTTGCTCATTTATTTGTTGCCAGACT
>NW_008710284.1:630017-631568 GCF_000327385.1 Lottia gigantea
AGAATAACCCTGGCAACCAATAATTATCTGTGCCTTAATCAAACCGGCAACAAATAACCTGGCAACCAATGATTATCTCTACCGTTACCAGCCAAGCAACAAATAACCTAGCAACCAATGATTATCTCTGCCTTAGCTGGACTAGCAGCAAATAATTTAGCAGCCAATGATTATCTCTGCCTTAGCTGGACTAGCAGCAAATAACCTGGCAACCAATGATTATCTCTGCCTTAATCAGGATGGCAACAAATAACCTGGCAACCAATGATTATCTCTGCCTTTAGCAGTGTAGCAACAAATAACCTAGCAACCAATGATTATCTCTGCCGTAATAAGCCAGGCAACAAATAACCTGGCAACCAATGATTATCTCTGCCTTAATCAGGATGGCAACAAATAACCTGGCAACCAATGATTATCTCTGCCTTTAGCAGTGTAGCAACAAATAACCTAGCAACCAATGATTATCTCTGCCGTAATAAGCCAGGCAACAAATAACCTGGCAACCAATGATTATCTCTGCCTTAACCAGTGTAGCAACAAATAACCTAGCAGTCAATGATTACTCTGCAGTAGCTCAGCCAGGCAACAAATAACCCAGCAACCAATGATTATCTCTGCCTTAGCTGGACTAGCAGCAAATAACCTAGCAACCAATGATTATCTCTGCCTTAGCTGGACTAGCAGCAAATAACCTGGCAACCAATGATTATCTCTGCCTTTTTAGGATTGCAACAAATAACCTGGCAACCAATGATTACCTCTGCCTTAACCCATGTAGCAACAAATAACCTAGCAGCCAATGATTATCTTTGCCGTTATCATCCACGCAACAAATAACTTAGCAACCAATGATTATCTCTGCCTTAGCTGGACTGGCAGCAAATAACTTGGCAACCATTGATTATCTATCTCTACCTTAAACAGGATGGCAACAAATAACCTGGCAACCAATGATTATCTTTGCCGTAATCAGCCAGGCAACAAATAACCAAGCAACCAATGATTATCTCTGCCTTAGCTGGACTAGCAGCAAATAACCTGGCAACCAATGATTATCTGCCTTAACCAGTGCTGCAACAAATAACCTAGTAACCAATGATTATGTCTGCAGTAATCAGCCAGGCAACAAATAACCTAGCAACCAATGATTATCTCTGCCTTAGCTCGACTAGCGGCAAATAACCTGGCAACCATTGATTATCTCTGCCTTAACCAGTGTAGCAACAAATAACCAAGCAACTAATGATTATGTCTGCAGTGATTGTTTACAGCAAACAATCCCCCTGTCTAAACCAGTCTGGTAGCAAACAATCTCGTCTGTCTAAACAAGTCTGGCAGCAAACAATCCCCTCGTCTAAACCAGTCTGACAGCAAACAATCTCGTCTGTCTAAACAAGTCTGGTAGCAAACAATCTCGTCTGTGTAAACGAGTCTGGTAGCAAACAATCTTCCCTGTCTAAACAAGTCTGGTAGCAAACAATCTCGTCTGAGTAAACCAGTCTAACAGCAAACAATCTCGTCTTTGTAAACCAGTCTGGTAGCAAACAT
>NW_008710284.1:631618-633434 GCF_000327385.1 Lottia gigantea
ACTAATGGAGCTGTAAAAAGTAGGGAGAACCCTACCCCTAGGTTCCTTTGTGGTACTGTGTGGGGTACAGTGACATAGTAAAATATCTGACAATATCTTGATAGACTCATTAATGTTTTAGCTTTGTATAGACACCAAAAGTTTTGGGAAATTTGGCTTTTAAGAAGGTAAAAAATTCTGAGAACTAGGTTGGGACAACACCCATAAAAGCTGACAATTTGTGTCCTAATGGTTTTGATATTCCATCCGTATTTCACGTCCGAGGAACGGGTAGGGTCAGGTTCATCAGACTAACTCACTGGGGGTAGCTTGTTGGTACCCCAGGCTAAGCACTAGCTGTAGATTAATACCACCCCATTGGCAGACTCTGTAAATATTTATGATTAAATACAAGATTGTTGTTGATTTTGTCGTTCAAAGTGGTACAGCATCAAAACAGATGTAACCGATTGGTTACTTGTTTGATTTTGGTTACATATGTAAAACTCATGGCTACATATGTAATATTCTTGGCTACATATGTAATATTCATGGCTACACATGGTTAAATGTAAAATATTCATGGTTACATTTGTGAAATTCATGGCTGCATAAGTATTATGATTATTACATGAGTCTTACATATGTAACCATGAATATTACATATGTAACCATGAATATTACATATGTAACCATGACTATTACATATGTTACCATGACTATTACATATGTAGCCAGGACTATTACATATGTAACCATGAATATTACGTATGTAACCATGAATATTACATATGTAACCATGAATATTACATATGTAACCATGACTATTACATATGTAACCATGACTATTACATTTGTAACCATGAATATTACATATGTAACCATGAATATTACATATGTAACCATGAATATTACATATGTAATAGCCATGGTTACAAATGTACGATTCATGGTTACATGTGTAATATTCATGATTATCTTTGTAATATTTACGGTTACATATGTAAAACACATGGTTACCTGTGTAATATTCATGGCTACATATGTTAAATTTGTGGTTACATATGTAAGACTCATGGTTACATATGTGGAATTCATGGTTACCCTTGTTATATTCATGGTTACATATGTTTTATTCATGGTTACATATGTAAGACTCATGTAATAATCATAATACTTATGCAGCCATGAATATTACATATGTAACCATGAATATTACATATGTAACCATGAATATTACATATGTAACCATGAATATTACATATGTAATACTCATGGTTACCTGTGTAATAGCCATGGTTACAAATTTACGATTCATGGTTACATATGTAATATTCATGATTATCTTTGTAATATTTATGGTTACATATGTAAAACACATGGTTACCTGTGTAATATTCATGGCTACATATGTTAAATTTGTGGTTACATATGTAAGACTCATGGTTACATATGTGGAATTCATGGTTACCTTTGTTATATTCATGGTTACATATGTTTTATTCATGGTTACAACTTTGGATGTAAAGATTTTTGTAGGTTGGTCATGTTGTTCAGTTGTTATGAATGGTAAATAATGGCCTTAACCATATGAATTGTAGCCTACAGAAATATAATTATATATCTATAATAAATTTATCAAACATTATCTTTACAGTTTTTCTTATGAAACAATTGGTGAGGAATGAGGATGCTGGCAGACTCTGGTTAAAGTGGGGAGAAGAATTTGCTGCCAGACTGGTTTAGGAAGGGAGACAGACAGTTATAAGTAAGGTGAAATATTTGCTGCCAGTCTGTTTAAGGCAGAGATAAATAGATTGCCAGGTTATTTTGCCAC
>NW_008710284.1:633484-644878 GCF_000327385.1 Lottia gigantea
TTAAGGACGAATCAAAACCCACTGCACCTTTTCAATTAACAGACCATAATCTAACTCACTAGAATAAAGATTGAGCTATTCCACTGCAAGATTTGTGTTTAACAGACACCCCCTCCGAGAAAAATTGTAAATCTTCATTTTTCTCAAAAACAGATTTTTCTTACTCACCTTAGTTAAACAGTCAGCTTTCATGACAATAGCATTATTTTTCCCAACATCTGAGCCTAATACTATAGCTGAATCTCCAACATGTCCACTAAATACACTACATTTGCTGGCAGACTGGTTTAGACAGGAAGGATTGTAGCTCAGTCGGTTGGATGGTATGGCTGACGAACAAGGTGTCAATGGTTCTAATTCGTAGTTGAGATTGGGAAGGGGTGGAGATTTCGGTCTCTATTTAAAACCGGATTCTGATGCATATAGGTGTCTTAAACCAGCGTAAGATGTGAAGTCGCAGTAGCTCATTCGGTATGATGGTACGGCTGGCGAGGTAAAGGTCTAAGGTTCGATTCCCTCTACGAGAATGGGAAAAGTAGAAGTATTTTGACTCTATTTACAACTGGATTCTGATGCTTATCGGTGTCTTAAAACCTGTGGTAGATGTGAAGTCACACTAGCTCAGTTGGTAGGGTGGTATGGCTGACTAGTTGGCGATCCAGGGTTCGATTCCTTCTATGAGAATGGAGAAAACGATAAGTATTTTGACTCTATTTACAACTGGATTCTGATGCATATTGGTGTCTTAAAACCTGTGGTAGATGTGAAGTCACACTAGCTCAGTTGGTAGGGTGGTATGGCTGACTAGTTAGCGATCCAGGGTTCGATTCCTTCTATGAGAATGGGGAAAACGATAAGTATTTTGACTCTATTTACAACTGGATTCTGATGCATATCGGTGTCTTAAAACCAGTATTAGATGTGAAGTCACAGTAGCTCAGTCGGTAGTGTGGTATGGCTGACTAGCTAGATATCCAGGGTTCGATTCCCGCTTCGAGAATTGGTGTATTTTGACTCCATTTAAAACTGGATTCTGATACATATAGGTGTCTTAAAACCACAGCCATATGTGAAGTCACAGTAGTTCAGTCGGTAGGAAGGTACGGCTGACGAGCTTGAGGTCTTCGGTTCGAATCCCGGGCAACTGAGGAGCTTTTGAACAGAGTTTTAGATTGATCTTATCCTATATAGGGTACTTATTTCAAATGTTTCCGACAATCAAACCTTGGCTCAGTGGGTAAGACGGTGGACTTGTAATCCTACCGTCGAGAGTTCGAGCCCCGTTTGGTCCAACAACATCTTAAGGTTCTGGATTTTGATACGTTAGCTTGAATGCGGTGGTGGTAATTATCGGACGAATAACACCAAAGTGTCTGTGACAGTGGACGAGAAGAAGAAAGGTGTTTGAAGGAATGGTAGGACTTAAACCTGAAGATGTCTTGGATACCTGAAGACTCTTGGAATGATAGAGCTAACTCCAGAAATGAGATATGAAGACTCTTGGATTGATTCTCTGAAAATAAGTCCGATTATTCTGATATTTCCAAAATTTTAGGGTCTCCCTATCTCGGATTACTGATTTTTTAGATTCAGGCCGGTACAGGTCAAAATGTTTAACCTGTAAAAAGGGAAGTTACGTGCAGGCCGGTACAGGTCATAAGATTAAAACAGGAACTTAGAAAAAAAATATGTTGTCAGATGAAAAATAACAATAATAATAATAATGTATGTTTAATAAAATAAATTACATCAATCTTAGCATTCTCTCCCCTATCTATCTCCTCCACGTGGGCGTACTTTACCATATCTACCTTGTCCACTACTCCGTGTTGGCGTATATCCTCTTGCTGTACTGTGTGAGCGTGGCTTATCTTCTTCTTGACCTGGAATGAAACATAGTTTGTATTAGTTATATATCATATTCAATTACATACATTACATCATCAATTAATTTTACCTTACTACCTTTAATTTTACCTTTTTTTCCTGTCTTTAGCGGGGTTCGAACCCGCGTCGTCTTGATGAAAGTCCGACACGCTACCGCAAGCGCTACACGCGATATACAAATTCGTGGTTATTTAGTATCCTATATTGCAAGAGTTAATTTCCGACTTGTAAAAATGGATTTCGCGAGGCAGGATTCGAACCCTAAGCTCTTGGTCTAACGGATCAGTCACGCTACCGACAGAGCTACTGAGATGCACATATAATACGGCTTTTTAGTTGAATATATGTCTAAGACGTATTCTAAATAGGATAAAATAGTTTGCTTAATGTGGGATCCGAACCGCTCGTCTCCAGATCATCAATGCATGGTACATCGCTACCGACTGTGCTACGCCGCGCTGTTAATTTTCCATCATTTTAGTTGTATATTATTAAGGAAAGATAGAGTCAAACTAATAAAAACACTCATTGGATCACAAGGGATTCGAACCCGGGACGTCATATTAAGTGTACTGTCCAGTTCGCATCCGAGTGAGCTACTGCGCCGATGCAAGTTAATGGTTCAATTGGATACTTTATGAATCCGTTTATATATAATAACTATGGGTATATAGAAGATTGAACCACATCGAAGTATCGCCGCAGTGGCTCGATCGGAAGCGAGTATGGTATAGCGGCAAGTTACGAAGGCACGGGTTCGAATCCAGTCTACTGCCAGGGGAGTTTTACTACTTTTGTCAATTAAGAAAACAGTTATTTTGTGCAGAAAACCTCATTTTTATAAATTTGGAAGTCGCAGGCCGACCAGAATGATCCATTTCGAAGATAAAAATGGCTGTTCTAATGTTTGTGAAGGTGAAATAAATCAAAAATATTTTGGTAGTATAATGACGTCATAAAAAGAGATTTGAACCCGTGACCTCTTCTCTCGTGTGCGCACGTGCAAACCACTAGACCAAACTGAAGCAACAATCATGCCACTATTTTTAAGTCAAAGGTCAATCTAAGAATCATATACATATATTCTCGAACATACCAGACGCTTTAGGACTCTCGAACATACCAGACGCTTTTTTTACAACTTAGCAACTGACCCACTTTTTTCAATATGTACGCGTATTTGTATTTCAAAGATAAAACACTGAGTTACTGGACAAAAAAGACAGCAAAATTAATTCAAACAATAAAACCTACACTTAGAGAAAATTTGATTCCACAAACACAATCGCAGGTAGCTAAACCAGAAGTGTAAGCTTACTC
Organism: Lottia gigantea; assembly: GCF_000327385.1. Classification (NCBI taxonomy): domain Eukaryota; kingdom Metazoa; phylum Mollusca; class Gastropoda; family Lottiidae; genus Lottia; species Lottia gigantea. The sequence goes on from NW_008710284.1 coordinate 636,692, forward strand.
TGTTTGAAATGAAACACAGCATGTTAACTACTATGTGACGTTCTCTAAAAAGTATCTCTTAGTATTTCTACCCCCCCCCGGTCTCTTCCTAATTCTCAAGGACAGTAAAATCTGGACAAAGAAAAGGTGGAGGGGGGTAGGGGGTAGGGGGCATGAACAAGTAGTTGTATTTACCTCACCCCACCCCCACCACTAACGGCAACCATCTCCGAGACTGTCCAGTTGGGACTCAGAGAAGACTTTTCCAATAACTCTAAACAAATACAGTACATGCCCCACCCCCATTACAGAATAGAGGATTAAATCCGGTGTAAAACAGTAATATTGGATAAGGAAATGGGTAAGAAAATAGGATATGGTTTCTGTTACCTCCCCCCTTCTATCAAAAAAAGTTGCAATTACCAGAAAACACAATCAAGATCAATAATTAGAAGACACTACATGTCCAAACACCAGTCAAAGATGCGAAAAGTAACTCCGAAAAGTGGTTGGTGGTGTCTAAAATGACCAATCTTTGCCATATTTTACCTTTCTAACACCAAAATAGTCCGATTCCCAGTCCTTTGATAGCTATTTAGAGGCATTTTAGCCGTCAGAAATAGCTGCCATAGACGTGATAGGGTCTCGGGCTAGCTCCCTACACAAATGTGATATCCAAAAAATACAACAACATGGCGGTGAATGATAGAATGGGGTGGGGACGAAAAATGTTGAATTACGAATGAAAAAAATCGAATGGAAATTGTTTTGTTCATGGAAATTTCACAGTTTAAAATTTTTTTAGTCAGTCTGTTGGTATAGTTTGTAGGTTAGTCGGTAGTAAAAAGTCATGCTCTATGGGCAATCGATACGGGACTTTTGACAGCCGAACCACTGACTTTGACCACCGGATAACTGGAAACGCTTTATTTCAGAAAATAATTAAAACAAAATGGCGGATATCAGTGGACTTCAAACAGCCGAACAACCTAGTCTCACCACCGAACAATTTGACTTGTATTTATTTTCTTAAACATTTGTGTTTGGCTGCACGAAAACGACAAGTCCGAAACATACTACCTCTGTTTAAGCTCTTGATAGATATTTTCTACATGATAAGAGTCAAAACCATCAAATTAGTCAGTGAGTTTCGGACTTGTGCCACTCAGAACTAAAAACATTGATGGACTTTAAACTACCGAACAATCAGAATCTTACCACCGAACACTTTGACTTGAAATCATTCTCGTAAATAACTATGTTTTGCTGGCCATAAACGATAAGTCCGAAACATACCATCTCTATATTTGACCCCTCATAGCTATTTTCTACAAGATCATGGCCAAAAACCTTCAAAATAGTCAGTAACTTTCGGACTCGTGCATTACCGTATGGAAAACATTGGTTGACTTCAAACTACCGAACAACAGAATCCTACCACCGAACAATTTGAATTGAATTAATGCTATTAAAAAGTTGCGTTTGGCCGCCCATAAACGGCGAGTCCGAAACATCCTATCTCTATATTTGACACCTGATGCTATTTTCTGCAAGATGAGGGCAAAAACCCCTCAAAATAGTCAATAAGTTTCGGACTCGTGCATTCCGTACTAAAAACATTGATGGACTTCAAACTGCCGAACAATCAAATCTTACCACCGAACACTTTGACAGGCTATAATTTACTGCAATAACCAAGTTTGACCGCTCATAAACAACAAGTCCGAAACATCCTGTCTCTATATTTAACTCCTGTTGCTATTTTCTGCAAGATGAGGGCAAAAAAAACTTCAAAATAGTCAATAACTTTCGGACTGGTGCCTCTCCGTACTAAAAACATTGATGGACTTCAGACTACCGAACAATCAAATCTTACCACCGAACACTTTGACTTGAATCGATGCTATTAAAAAACTGCGTTTGACTGCCCATAAACAACGAGTCCGAAACATCCTGTCTCTATTTCTAACCCCTGGTAGCTATTTCTTACAAGATCAGAGCCAAAAGTTATCAAAATAGTCAATAACTTTCGGACTGGACGAGGTCAGGGTCGAGAAAATGGTTTTTTTTTGTCACGGTAGCCCGAATTCTTTTAGTTTTGTGCTTGAAAAACTATAAGTCCGAAACTTCCTGACCCTTTACCTGATCTCTGATAGATATCAACCCACATTAATCAAGTAAAAGTCGGTAGTTTCTGACTTAAAATGCACAAATTTCAATTAATAGCCGTCATTTCGGTAGTTCAAAGCTAAAATCTACAAACTCAGAAGGGTTAGACCGAAAAATAAGACCATACTTCGTCAACCACCAGTGGACTTCAGACTACCGAACAACTAATATCTTACCACTGAACGATTTGAAATGTCGAAATTTCGGGTCAAGAGGCTAATTGGTGACATTTAATGCATAGTATTTGTTCAAACCGAAAATGAAATGAAACTAAAAAGTATCAACTTTGATTTGAAGGAAAATTCTGGAAATTTACAATCCCTCAAAAACTCGATCGCTAGTCAAAAAAGTCCGAAACGTTGACTTTTACCCAACTGTTGACGAATTTTTTAACAATTAACACCTACGTTGGTCAATGATAACAATCAGAGGCCAAAATTACAGGACCAGTAGGGTTTCTGACTAAAGACGGGTATTCAAAAACCATTGAATTTACGTCAAAATCAAAACAGTTCCTCAATTTAAGACCATTTGATCAACTAGATACACAAAACTTGCTTTAAAGTAAACATTTTTGAGAAATAAATCTACGGACTATAAAATAAATGACCAAATTCTTTTATTCCTGGCTACAAACCACAATATAATAGGTCAAAGATCAACAGTTAGCCGAGTTAGCCCGTAAAATGAGACCCTTCTTCACTAAATAGATGATTGACTTCAGATTACTGAACAACAATATTTAACTACCGAACAATTTAATCAGAGAAAAATCGTCAGAATATAAAAATTATGGCCAAATTCTTTTATTTGCGGCATCTTTCGACTATAACCTACAGTTAAAGAGTCAAGGTGTAGCGATTTTTGACAGTTAGTCCGCAAAATGAGAACTTCAAACAACGGAACAACCGAGAGCGACTGACCTATAGAAATGTGAATAACCGACTATGCCGACAAATACTATGCAAAAATACAAAAATAGTTATGAATGGAACTTTTATCTGATATCTCTTCTCAAGAAACTTTACAAATTCATGTCGAGAATCTACTGAGCTTGACCTACCCGTCTATCGTAAGTAAAACCCGATTGGTGAGAAAGCATTTTCATAAAACAATATTCAAATAATTCAGTAATCCTAACTTGTTCGCTATTAAAAAGATACATCAAATAACACTACCTCACAACTTAAAACAACAGAAAAATGCCGACAAATTAAATGATTAAAACCAAAACTGTATGACAAATAATTTAAACTATGTTCCATTAAAGCTAACATGTCAAACGTGGGCGAAACGTTTTAAGTATTGTGCCTAAAATGATTTATTTTCCTCCAGAATTAATCGAAAATATTCAAGTAAAAGATTAAATGACATTCTCATTTGTTTGCCTAACATATAAATTTGTAAAAATGAAAAAAAAGTAACTTTTATTCAAATATATATTTTGCATAAGTAACAGTTCTTCCGAAGACAAGTTGGCCAACATTTTAACAACAACCAGTTTCGTCATTTTCTTTTTTTCAATTTAATTAACAAGGCAATGAATTCGAAATGTGAAAATGGAAGTTCAAATGAAATTCTTTTGAGGTTTTCTAACATACAAATTTTGAAAAAATGAAAAAATACTTATTTTAAGAAAATATATATTTTACATAGGCGCACTGTTCTGCCAAACACAAGTTGGCCAACGTTATAGTGTACATATATTTTTAGAGGAGCAATGTTCATCCAAATACAAGCTGACCAACGTTGTTCGGCCCATTCATTTTCGTAATCAAAGTCATACAACACCAGTCTGTTAATTACCAGATCAACTTTTCAGTAGGCTCTCATATTTAATAGTTAAAGGGACATAACCATGTTTAAGTCAGACAACAGTTAATTACTCTTAGAATGTCATGACTTATAAGTGCCACATTTTTCTTGACAACTATGTAATTTTTGAACGACCATGATCCACTGGATTTAGCATTTAACAGATCATCTTAATATTTATCACTATCTTGAGTGCACGTTGCCTACTACCAAGAGCACCTAAGAGCAGCTACCAAGAGCATCTGTCAAGAGCAGCTATCAAAAGCAAATATCAAAAGCAAATATCAAGTAAGGTTTTACTTACAATCAATACAGAGTCCAAGTATTTGAAACTTGTCGTTGAGATGCTGTCCTGTCAGTTTGTAACCAATTGAAACTAATCTAGCCGATCCCACATTATGACCATTGGGGATACCTCACAGGATCGAGCTGTATTACCAGTGCTATGGGGAGAGTTATGCTGCTTAGATTTGTCTGCTGTTGAATACCTTGCCTTGAAATCTGAAAAGAAGTGAAAGCTTTCATTAGGTCTGAGCTGTTTATACTCCCAAAAACTCAATTTAGCACATGCATTTATCACGTAGGCCTAATCATGTGAAAACAAACTCACATGCAAATCGTGTTCAACTAGACTTCAAAACAAATGGTACAAGCACAATGACAAAATTTGGGAGTGATTGGGGGGAATATCTGGAATATTTCATCGCAAGTCATCCATGATGTGCCCGACAATGTTGCTTATTCAATTATTTCTCCAAATATAACCTTTTATAATGAAATAAGTGTTCACAACACATACACACCTCTCAGATAACGAGGGTAACTTTACCACTGAACCTTCCAATATGAAACTAATTGATACAAATGTGAATTATTTATCCATCAGAACTAAAACTTTATTTTGTTGCCAATTATAAAAACTGCAATGAAGAAATTATAGCCATGAGATTAAATATAACATGCCACAAAATAGTCAAAGGGGTCTTTGCTCCACCATCTCCTCTTTGGTTGGATCATCTTATTGGTGCATCATCTTCAAGATCTCAATTTCATAAGTTGTTATTATAAAAACCCCAATGACGAAATTGGACGTGAGATTAAATATAACATGCCACAAAATAGTCAAGGGGGTCTTTGCTCCCGCATCTCTTCTCTGCTTGGTCACCTTCTTTGGTAGTCGCCAAAAAATGGAACAAAGACCATATTGGAATGAAAATCTGTATCAAAATTGAGGTCAATATTTTCAAACCAACTACAACTTGTATTTGGAAAATAGACCATCAATTTCAGAGACAAATATCATTGCAATATATTTCTGTAAAAAACAAAAACCAATTAGTTAAAGGAAAAATATGATTAGTGACAAAGTGACATAATAATTAATAACAATAACAAAAATATACAAATCAGTCGACTGACAGACATAAACAATAATAGGCCTACACAAAACATACAAATAGACAAACACAAGTGACCACCAACAGACTCAGCTGTTCTAACAATATACACCCTTTGATTGATGGAGTTAAGTGACCACCAACAGACTTACCAATTCAAAACTGGACTGACGGATAAGGGGTAACCACTAATTTACCTGTTAGTTCAGGAACATGAGTGACCACCAACAGACTTGGCAGTTTAAACAATATACACCCACTGGACTGACGGACATGAGTGCCCACCAACAGACTCGGCTGTTTAAGTAATATACACCCACTGGACTGACGGACATGAGTGATCACCAACAGACTCGGCTGTTTAAGTAATATACACCCATTTGACTGACGGACATGAGTGACCACCAACAGACTCGGCTGTTTAAGTAATATACACCCACTGGACTGACGGACATGAGTGATCACCAACAGACTCGGCTGTTTAAGTAATATACACCCATTGGACTGACGGACATGAGTGACCACCAACAGACTCGGCTGTTTAAGTAATATACACCCATTGGACTGACGGACATGAGTGATCACCAACAGACTCGGCTGTTTAAGTAATATACACCCATTGGACTGACGGACATGAGTGACCACCAACAGACTCGGCTGTTTAAGTAATATATGCGCACACGACTGACGGAGACGCGTTACCACCAACAGACTCGGCTGCTAAACGATATACTGGTTCTCCAATCAACAGCTATCTAACTATCTTCACCATCTTCTGCTCTATTTTACAACAATCTACAGAAATATCAAAATAAGAATTGAGTGGAAACAAATATCTTTGACATTTAAACGATATACACCCAATGGAGAGGCAAGGATGAGTCGGTTGGTACCATAAATATAACAGTCCAGTAATTGGAATATAAATACACCTACCAATTTCCACCAACTTAACTATATTACCACTATTCATTAACTACCTTCTGCTACACTTCAACTATAATCTACCATATTTCCTACAAAAATAACCAAAATAAACTTGAATATATTTGGCATTTAAACGATGGATGGACAAGGAAGGGTCAGTAATAGGTTCCAAAACATCGACAACATTTCAAAAATTGAAATAATAAAACACCTACCATATTTCCACCAAGTCTGGATAAATTTCCACCATTTTATCACCGTATTGTGCTACACTTCTACCATAATCCACCATTTTTCCTACAAAATTACCAGATAAGATAAGAGTGAACACAACAATATTTGGTATTTAAAATATAGATACCCAATGGACAGACAAGATAGGGTTAGTAACAAGTTCCATAACATCAACAACATTCCAAAAATTGAAAATTCATTACACCTACCATATTTCCACCAAGTCTGGATAAATTTCCACCATTTATCAACCATATTATGCTACACTTCCACCATAATCCACCATTTTTCCTACAAAATTATCAGATAAGATAAGAGTGAACACAACAATATTTGGTATTTAAAATATAGATACACAATGGACAGACAAGATAGGGTTAGTAACAAGTTCCATAACATCGACAACATTCCAAAAATTGAAATAATAAAACACCTACCATATTTCCACCAAGTCTGGATAAATTTCCACCATTTTATCACCGCATTGTGCTACACTTCCACCATAATCCACCATTTTTCCTACAAAAATACCAGATAAGATATGAGTGAACACAACAATATTTGGTTTTTACACGATGGATGGACAAGGAAGGGTCAGTAATAGGTTCCATGAATATAACAGTTCAGTAATTGAAATACTAATACACCTACCAAATTTCCACCAAGTCTGGCTAAATTTCCACCATTTTATCACCATATTCTACCATATTTCCTACAAAATGATTCAACCATATTTTAAACTTATTTTCATTATCCTTGAAAGATATGAGTGATCATAAACTATTTGGCATTAAATCATATATAGTTAATGGACTTATGGGTGCACCATCTCAGCAAGGGACTGTTGCTAGGTTCTGTGATTTGATGCCTGCCTACCCAGTTAAGAAACTGAATTAGTAAAACTATACCTACCACTTGGCACCAAGAGTTTCAACCAACTTTTCCAAATTTCCACCATATCTAGCATAGTTCCATTACTTTTTTCCATAACACTTTTGCTCTAATCATAAAAGAAACAAGATGCCATATACTAAAATAGAAAAAATAGCATTAGTGACCACAAACAAACCTGACAAACACTGGACTGACCACCAACAGACTTGGCACTTCCAACAAAATAGACCCATAGAACTGACAAACACAACTGACCACCAACAGACTTGGCAGTTCCAACAAAATAGACCCACAGAACCGACAAACACAACCGACCACCAACAGACCAGGCAGTTCCAACAAAATACACCCACAGAACCGACAAACACAACTGACCACCAACAGACCAGGCAGTTCCAACAAAATAGACCCACAGAACTGAAAAAAACAACTGACCACCAACAGACTTGGTAGTTCCAACAAAATAGACCCCCAGAACTGACAAACACAACTGACCACCAACAGGCTTGGTAGTTCCAACAAAATAGACCCACAGTACTGACAAACACAACTGACCACCAACAGACTTGGTAGTTCCAACAAAATAGACCCATAGAACTGACAAACACAACTGATCACAAACAGACCAGGCAGTTCCAACAAAATAGACCAACACAACTGACAAACACAACTGACCACCAACAGACTTGGCAGTTCCAAAAAAATAGACCCACAGAACTGACAAACACAACTGACCACCAACAGACTCTGCAGTTCCAACAAAATCGACACA
>NW_008710284.1:647519-649394 GCF_000327385.1 Lottia gigantea
CAAAATAGATCCACAGAACTGACAAACACAACTGACCAACAGACTTGGCAGTTCCAACAAAATAGATCCACAGAACTGACAAACACAACTGACCAACAGACTTGGCAGTTCCAACAAAATAGACCCACAGAACTGACAAACAGAACTGACCACCAACAGACTTGGCAGTTCCAACAAAATAGACCCACAGAACTGACAAACAACTGACCACCAACACACTTGGCAGTTCCAACAAAATAGACCCACAGAACTGACAAACACAAGTGACCACCCACAGACTTGTAGTTCCAACAAGATAGAACCACAGAACTGACAAACAGAACTGACCACCAACAGACTTGGCAGTTCCAACAAAATAGACCCACAGAACTGACAAACAACTGACCACCAACACACTTGGCAGTTCCAACAAAATAGACCCACAGAACTGACAAACACAAGTGACCACCCACAGACTTGTAGTTCCAACAAGATAGAACCACAGAACTTACAAACGCATGACCACCAACAACATACACCCACTGGACGGACGGACAGACCATCTCGGCAAGGCAGGGTTGATGAGTTCCCTGAGAGATTTACTCCCCGCCTACCCATAAGTAGAGTTCACTCTTCATCATATCAAACACTGAAATAGAAAATAAGAGCATTAGTGAGCAATAACAGAGGCAAAAAATATAATAGACACAGTGGACTGATGGACATGAGTGACCACCAACAGACTTACCACTTTAACAAACTACAAGCACCTTTACATAGTACACAACTGACCACCAACAAACTTGGCAGTTCCAACAACATAGACCCACAGAACTGACAAACACAACTGACCACCAACAGACTTGGCAGTTCCAACAAAATAGACCCACAGAACTGACAAACACAAGTGACCACCAACAGACTTGGCAGTTCCAACAAAATAGACCCACAGAACTGACAAAAACAATTGACGGACATGAGTGACCACCAACAAATTTGCAGTTCCAACAATATACACCCAATGGACTGACGGACAGACCATCTCGGCAACGCAGGGTCGATGAGTTCCCTGAGGGATTTGCTCCCCGCCTACCCATCTAGTATTATAGTTCACTCTTCACCATCTTTCTACCAGTTTCAACTCCATCTTTTACCATATTTTATATATCGAACACTGAAATAGAAAATATTAGCATTAGAGACCACAAATAGACTTGGCAACAAAGTTCAACTAGTGGACTGACGGACAGGAGTGACCACAAACAGACTTGACTTGTGAAATACACAACCACATGACTGATGGACATGACTGATAGACCATCAACAGGCTTAGCAGTAGAAATGATTCGCCTGATGGACATGAGTGACCACTAACAGGCTTAACAATGGAATTGAAATAAAAGTACACCTACCAATTTCCACCAAGTTTGGCTATATTTCCACCATTTTTTCACCATATTCTACCATAATTTACAATATTTTTACCAATTTTTACCATAATCTACAAAATTAACAATAAGTAAATTAGAGAACACAAATTTATCTGGTATTTAAACAAAAGATACCCATTGGATGAACAAGGCAGGGTCGATTTGAAAAATTATTAAACCTACCAATTCTCCACCAAGTATTTCTATAATGACACCAGATTTCCACCAGTTTTACCAAATTTCCACCAGTTTTACCAAATTTCCACCAGTTTTACCATGTTTCCACCAGTTTTACTATGTTTCCACCAGTTTTACTATGTTTCCACCAGTTTTACCATACTTGTATCATAGTTTCACCATTTTCCATTATACCTCAAAACTTTAACATAATCTACCAAATTACAAAAAGATATAAGTGAATATAAATATAATTAGCAGTAAACAAATACATTCACTAGACTGACGG
>NW_008710284.1:655534-657267 GCF_000327385.1 Lottia gigantea
TGACAAAGTGACATAATAATTAATAACAATAACAACAATATACAAATCAGTCGACTGACAGACATAAACAATAATAGGCCTACACAAAACATACAAATAGACAAACACAAGTGACCACCAACAGATTTGGCAGTTCCAAAAATATACACCCAGTGGACTGACAGACATGAGTTACCACCAACAGACTTGGCAGTTCCAAAAATATACACCCAGTGGACTGACAGACATGAGTTACCACCAACAGACTTGGCAGTTCCAAAAATACACCCCACTTTGACTGATGGAGATAAGTGACCACCAACAGACTTACCAATTCAAAACTGGACCGACGGACAAGAGTTAACCACTAATTTACCTGTTAGTTCAGAGACATGAGTGACCACCAAAAGATTTGGCAGTTTATACAATATACACCCACTGGACTGACGGACATGAGTGACCACCAACAGACTTGGCAGTTTACACAATATACACCCAATGGACTGATGGACTTTGAGTACCAACCTACCGAATCGGCTGTTAAAACAATATACACCCACTGGACTGATGGACATGAGTGACCACCAACAAACTTGGCAGTTAAAAAAATATACACCCACCGGAGTGAAAGACCACCAAAGGACGCGACTGTTTAAAAAATATACACGAAAACTGACGCACACGCGTTACCACCAACAGACGCGTTACCACCAACAGACGCGTTACCACCAACAGACTCGGCAATTAAACAATATACTGGTATTCCAATCTTGAACCAATCTAACTATCTTCACCATCTTCTGCTCTATTTTACCATGATCTACAAAAATACCAAAATGGAGAATGAGATATTAGTGAATAAAAAAATATTTGGCAGTTAAATGATATATACCCAATGGACGGACAAGGTAGGATCGATTGGTACCATAAATTTCCACCATTTTATCAACAACTTCCACCATAATCAACCATATTTCCTACAAAATAATGAAGATAAGTTATGAGTGAACACAACAATATTTGGTTTTTACACGATGGATGGACAAGGAAGGGTCAGAAATAGGTTCCATGAATATAACAGTTCAGTAATTGAAATATTAATACACCTACCAAATTTCCACCAAGTCTGGCTAAATTTCCACCATTTTATCAGCATATTCTACCATATTTCCTACAAAATGATTCAACCAATGTTACCATACTTTAAACTTTTAACAAGGGACTGTTGCTAGGTTCTCTGAGTTAATGCTTGCCTACCCAGTTAAGAATTTGATTAAGTAAAACTATACCTACCACTTGGCACCAAGAGTTTTCTAAATTTCTACCATATTTCCACCAAGTTCAACATAATTGTCCATAGTATTTTACCATACTCTACCTAGAAAAGAAAAGAGTGAACACAAATTTGAAGAGTGGATAGGTTCTATATAGGATATGTCTTTCTGTCACCTCGTTCACTAAGATATATTAAAACTACACTTACCAATCTACATCAAATGTTGCTGTATTTCAACTAACTTTTCAAAATTTCCACCATTTTTCTAACATATTTCCATTACTTTTACTCTAGTCATAAAAGAGATCAAGACATCATATACTAAAATAGAAAAAATAGCATTAGTGACCATAAACAAACCTGACAAACAAAGTTCAACCAGTGGACTGACCACCAACAGCAGTTCCAACAAAATAGACCCATAGAACTGACAAACACAACTGACCACCAACAGACCAGGCAGTTCCAACAAAATAGA
>NW_008710284.1:663392-672155 GCF_000327385.1 Lottia gigantea
CAAATCAGACCCTAGGTGGACTTAGCGGGCTGTCGGAACATAAAATGTCCAGCCCTAACCACCGGAACAATCGAAATAACTTTTTCAAATCACACCAGAAAATCGGTTCCAAAATAACGTACCATCCGAGACTGACAGACTTGGGCTAAACGACCAGCAGAACAATAACATACGCCCAGACGGACGGACAGACTTCATCTCGGCAGGGCAGGGACGATGACCTCCCTGTGGGATTTCTCCTTGCCTACCCATGGGTTCCTATCCACATAATCATTCTTCAATAACATTACTAGCAGGTTTTCAAATCAGACCCTAGGTGGACTTAGCGGGCTGTCGGAACATAAAATGTCCAGCCCTAACCACCGGAACAATCGAAAAAACTTTTTCAAATCACACCAGAAAATCGGTTCTAACATAAGGTACCATCCGAGACTGACAGACTTGGGCAAAACGACCAGCAGAACAATAACATACGGACGGACGGACAGACTTCATCTCGGCAGGGCAGGGACGATGATCTCCCTGTGGGATTTCTCCTTGCCTACCCCGGGTTCCTATCCACAAAATCATACTTCAATTTCATTACTAACAGTTTTTCAAATCAGACCCTAGGTGGACTTAGCGGGCTGTCGGAACATAAAATGTCCAGCCCTAACCACCGGAACAATTGAAATAACTTTTTCAAATCACACCAGAAAATCGGTTCTAACATAAGGTACCATCCGAGACTGACAGACTTGGGCTAAACGACCAGCAGAACAATAACATACGCCCGGACGGACGGACAGACTTCATCTCGGCAGGGCAGGGACGATGACCTCCCTGTGGGATTTCTCCTTGCCTACCCATGGGTTCCTATCCACATAATCATTCTTCAATAACATTACTAGCAGGTTTTCAAATCAGACCCTAGGTGGACTTAGCGGGCTGTCGGAACATAAAAAGTCCAGCCCTAACCACCGGAACAATCGAAATAACTTTTTCAAATCATACCAGAAAATGGGTTCCAAAATAACGTACCATCCGAGACTGACAGACTTGGGCTAAACGACCAGCAGAACAATAACATACGGACGGACAGACATCATCTCGGCAGGGCAGGGACGATGATCTCCCTGTGGGATTTCTCCTTGCCTACCCCCGGGTTCCTATCCTCAAAATCATACTTCAATAACATTACTAACAGTTTTTCAAATCACACCCTAGGTGGACTTAGCGGGCTGTCGGAACATAAAATGTCCAGCCCTAACCACCGGAACAATCGAAATAACTTTTTCAAATCACACCAGAAAATCGGTTCTAACATAAGGTACCATCCGAGACTGACAGACTTGGGCTAAACGACCAGCAGAACAATAACATACGCCCGGACGGACGGACAGACTTCATCTCGGCAGGGCAGGGACGATGACCTCCCTGTGGGATTTCTCCTTGCCTACCCCCGGGTTCCTATCCACATAATCATTCTTCAATAACATTACTAGCAGGTTTTCAAATCAGACCCTAGGTGGACTTAGCGGGCTGTCGGAACATAAAATGTCCAGCCCTAACCACCGGAACAATCGAAATAACTTTTTCAATTCACACCAGAAAATCGGTTCTAACATAAGGTACCATCCGAGACTGACAGACTTGGGCAAAACGACCAGCAGAACAATAACATACGGACGGACGGACAGACTTCATCTCGGCAGGGCAGGGCAGGGCGATGATCTCCCTGTGGGATTTCTCCTTGCCTACCCCCGGGTTCCTATCCACAAAATCATACTTCAATTTCATTACTAACAGTTTTTCAAATCACACCCTAGGTGGACTTAGCGGGCTGTCGGAACATAAAATGTCCAGCCCTAACCACCGGAACAAAACAGAGATATTCTAAATATAAAGTATACCTACCTAATCCAGACAATTTGAACTTTCAATTACTTTCTTTCAAATCAAACCCTAGGTGGACTTAGCGGACTGTCGGAACATAAAATGTCCAGCCCTAACCACCGGAACAAAACAGAGATATTCTAAATATAAAGTATACCTACCTAATCCAGACAATTTGAACTTTCAATTACTTTCTTTTAAATCATACCCTAGGTGGACTTAGCGGACTGTCGGAACATAAAATGTCCAGCCCTAACCACCGGAACAAAACTGAGATATTCTAAATATAAAGTATACCTACCTAATCCAGACAATTTGAACTTTCAATTACTTTCTTTTAAATCAAACCCTAGGTGGACTTAGCGGGCTGTCGGAACATAAAATGTCCAGCCCTAACCACCGGAACCAATCGAAATAACGTTTTCAAATCACACCAGAAAATCGGTTCCAAAATAACGTACCATCCGAGACTGACAGACTTGGGCTAAACGACCAACAGAACAATAACATACGCCCGGACGGACGGACGGACTTCATCTCGGCAGGGCAGGGACGATGACCTCCCTGTGGGATTTCTCCTTGCCTACCCTCAAGTTCCTTTCTATAAAATCATATTGTAAAATCACCCAGGTTTAATCTAACCTTAGTAAAAATCGCCCAGGTTAAAATCTTAACTTTGTAAATATCATCCAGGTTTAATCTAACCTTAGTAAATATCATCCCAGGTTTAATCTAACCTTAGTAAATATCATCCAGGTTTTAACTCTATTCCTGGTTTCAGTCCAGTGACATGGACATTACCATAGCAACCGACTGATACTCATTCGGTTCTGTTTTATTGAAATACATGCCGAAAATCGGTCCAATTTAACGTACCATCCAAGACTGACAGACTTGGGCTAAACGACTGGCAGTGCAATAACATACGCCCGGACGGACGGACAGACATCATCTCGGCAGGGCAGGGACGATGACCTCCCTGTGGGATTTCTCCTTGCCTACCCCCAAGTTCCTTTCTATAAAATCATATTGTAAAATCACTCAGGTTTAATCTAACCTTTGTAAAAATCATCCCAGGTTTAACTCTATTCCTGGGTCTAGTCCAGTGACATGGACATTACCATAGTAACCGACTGAAACTCGTTCGGTTGTTTCATTCAAATAGATGCCGTAAATCGACCCAATTTAATGTACCATCCGAGACTGACAGACTTAGGCTAAACGACCGGCAGTGCAGCAACATACGTCCGGACGGACGGACGGATCTCATCTCGGCAGAGCAGGGACGATGGCCTCCCTGCAAGATTTCTCCTTGCCTACTCTCAAGCTCCATTCTATCTAAAATAACTTTTCTTTACAAAATATATTTTTATCAAATCTGTTCAATATTTCAATACCATCAGTTTTCTAAATAAAACCAGGATTAATCTAACCATTGTGGTTTAGAATAGAACCTTAAAGTAGGTTCTTGTACCAGCTATCCTTAAAATCAAACCAGGTTAAATCTAACCATTTCGGTTCATAAAGAACCTTAAAGTAGGTTCTTGTACCAGCTATCTTTAAAATCAAACCAGGTTTAATCTAACCTTGCAGTTTAGAATAGAACCTTAAAGTAGGTTCTTATACCAGCTATCTTTAAAATCAAACCAGGTTAAATCTAACCATTTCGGTTTAGAATAGAACCTTAAAGTAGGTTCTTGTACCAGCTATCTTTAAAATCAAACCAGGTTTAATATAACCATTGTGGTTTAGAATAGAACCTCATAGTAGGTTCTTGTACCAGCTATCTTTAAAATCAAACCAGGTTTAATATAACCATTGTGGTTTAGAATAGAACCTCATAGTAGGTTCTTGTACCAGCTATCTTTAAAATCAAACCAGGTTTAATCCAACCATTTCGGTTTAGAATAGAACCTTAAAGTAGGTTCTTGTACCAGCTATCTTTAAAATCAAACCAGGTTGAATCTAACCATTTCGGTTTAGAATAGAACCTTAAAGTAGGTTCTTGTACCAACTATCTTTAAAATCAAACCAGGATTAATCCAACCATTGCGGTTTTCAAAATCACCCTAAAACAGTTTCATCACAGTTTTCAACACTATATCTACCTATTTTTATTTGGCTATTAAGATTTTTAAAATATAGGCATCTCGGCAGGGCAGGGACGATGATCTCCCTGTGGGATTTCTCCTTGCCTACCCTCAAGTTCCTTTCTGTAAAATCACTTTTCTTTCAAATTCTGTGCTTAAGTTCTATTTTCACCATTTATATCCTTTTTTTCTTTTTTTTTTTTCCAAATATTTCAGCATTTTTAAAAATCATTTCAGGTTTTCAATAACCATTTTTGGGTTTCTATGACAACATATTGTAAAATCACAGTGGTTTATTCTAATCTTTGAAAAATCACTCCAGGTTTAATCTAACCTGAGTAAAAATCATTCCAGGTTTAATCTAACCTTAGTAAAAATCATCCCAGGTTTAACTCTATTCCTGGTTTCAGTCCAGTGACATGGACATTACCATAGTAACCGACTGATACACTCGTTCAGTTCTGTTTTATTGAAATACATGCCGAAAATCGGCCCAATTTAACGTACCATCCGAGACTGACAGACTTGGTCTAAACGACCGGCAGTGCAATAAGATACGCCCAGACGGACGGATTCCAGAACGGACGGGACATGGGACCTGCTGCATGGAGGAAGAAAAACAACAGGAACCCTGAGGATCACTCTTTTTGGCTTTATACCCAGTTTCGATCGAGGGAGGGCCGACTTTAGCAAATCACAAAATAGCCAAAAGGAAAAGGGGGTGCACGCGAGGCCCTGCCTAACAGTGTTAGGTTATTTCGGGATTTGAAAGAGCCAAGCCGAACGACAATCGAAACTGAGAAAGCAGAGTCTGATACTCAAAGCCCCTGATTACCAGACAAAAACATAGACTTCGTTGATTTCCTCTTCATCTGTGTATCTCGTCCTTCACATGGTCCCAAAAATCCAAAAATAAACCTCGTGGCATCACAAGTTCTACTCACGTGTCCACATTACATGTTATAATACACAATACCTATCCTAACACCTAATTCCTAACACCTAACTTGTCTTAACTAATCAATGTACAACTATGATGCCAAGAGGTCCTATCGTCCTTTTTAGACCAAGGGGTACAAGAGTGGTCGTCGTCTAAAACCTCCGATATATTACCAACTGTTGACAATTTGCCAACAAACATACAGCCCACAGAAGCATATAGAGGCAGGATGGGTCTGCAGAATATCTCACTGGATATCTGCAGATTATATCCTTGCCTGTGCAAACCTACTAATTTTAAAGTTAAAAATTCTTTGAAAAATATCTGTAATATTAGGACTTTATTTAGGATTCGAATTTGGAAAATTTCAAATAAGCTAATGCATTATTTTAGATATTATTTATATCACCAATAGGTCATCCTAGATAAAGTAAGGGATCGAGTTCACGTGAGTTACGAAACGCCTTGACCGAAGGGACCCTAAAGTGTTTAAGAAAAAAATGAAACAGGTTGCAAAATGAAGTAGACTGATCTACTAAATTGTGCTATCTTCAAAATCTTCAAAAAAAATCTGGCATTCACATACCATAATCATTTTCTCAAAAGAGAAAATATAAAAATATTCAGGATCCAAAATTCAAGATTGGTTTGACGGATGGCGGATGTCCTCGGAAGCATTTGGGAAAGGGGGCAGCCTAACATGCTTCCTTTTAGGGACAAATAAGAGAAAAAATAACCACACTATACCAATTTCGGTCGCCAAAGTGATAGCTTCAGATCGGCGACAAAATTTGGTAAAATTCAGAAAATTAGATACGACCATTCCCTGTCATTTTCAGAAAAATACATCACGTGAGAAGCGAACGACTTTATCGAACTTGTTCTACGACTGCAGTAAGCACAATCGTAAAACAAACATCGATATGTGGTTTACAGTAGTATGTTCATGTAATGCATGTGTAAAGGGATACTTTCACAAAACATCCAGCACAGATAGAGCCAGCTACACAGAATCCAGTAGTCAATTGCCGTCTAACTACGATGTATCCCTTTAAGTTGTAGTGTGAGGGAGTGGGGAGGGGCCTGCTGATTGTAGTGATGCACGAGAAAAAAAGAAGGTTAGTGCCCTATTGTTTAACTCACAACTCTACGACATAATGTAAAGTTTTGTTTGGTTTGGTTTGGTTCTCCATAATCGTTTTAGTAATTTGGTATGTTTGGTTCTCCACTTATTATAGACCCTGAAAAAATTAAAGATTTTATTAGATTCAATTCAATCATTGTGAATAGGTAACAGCCACTATCCCCCAACCCCTCCCTTACTCTCATTCCCAAAGCCCCCACTCCCATATATCTGGTGCTTTTATTCCCCTAGCCGTACCAAAGATCTGAAGAGACAGTGTCTGTGATGATAAGAACTCCACAAAGAGGGCTTCAAGTTTGCAACATATCGCAATGATTGCAACTCGAATAATAAATAAGATAAGCAAAGCCTACCTTTTCAAAGTTGCAGAAAGTAAAATCTTCTACATTTTGGTTTCGAATTATTGACTTATATCTTCAAATAATATCCTGAAAATGTAACATTGTAGTTTTAGTTTTGTTATATTGAAACATAAAATATCGGCCTGCTAATCCTCTCAAGAAAAGACATAAGAATTTATGCACAATAAAGAAATAGTTTATTTTGAATCGGCAGATTAATCAAGCCCCTCCTACTTTTTGATTGAAGGGACACATTCAGCTATGGTCTATTAGATTTCATTCTATATGCTAATATATGCAAATTAGGTATCTCGTGCTGTAGAAGTTTGTTTAGACTTCAAACAACTTTGAAACATAAATATTTCAGAGTATGATTGACAGGTCAAAATTTTATCAAAATTATTCCAGATTTTAAAGGGACTGTTTTGTTTTAAATAAATACTCACAGGGTTTGAATCATCATTTGAAGTTCGTATTTCAATATCGTTTTCATCTCTTCTTTAAGAAACTTCCAAAATCGTCTAGAAAAGAAACAAGAAATGATTATTATTCTGTAGTACAGTGTATTTCAGGCAACCACTGCTATGGGTTCGAATCCCCATCATCAATGAATTAGGAGTAAATTAACACAATATTTTATTTCTAGCATTGCTCTAATCCTGGAACCATTTCTTTCTGTATTTGTTGGCATTTTTGTCTCATCGTTCTACCAGATCAAAGGTTGATGTCAATATGCTTATGAACCCTTCAATGACTTTTGTTTTCAAGAAATACTTACCATGTTTTTGAGTCGGCATTGAAATTTCTTGTATCATGTTCGTGCTCATCTTCGTAAAGAACTTTCCAATTCGTCTAGAAAAGAAACAAGAATTGAAATAATAAATTAAAAGAAAAAAATTCAAAGTTTTTCAGTGTGTGCTTTTGCTTTTTTCATTTCAAAAATTTACTGTCCTGATGACGATTCTATATCCGAAACAGGGACTGGAACATGGGGTTGGCTTAGCTTGGTTCTTGCCATCTATTGAAATAGAGAATAGGTGTAGAGTGAACAGGGTTTGGCAGCTTCAAATGCGATTGACCACCCTATACAGGATCATACAGGAGAGACCTTGGCTTTGGGAAGATTGTGTGATGGGGGATGGGTAGGGTTAAAGGTCAAAATAGAAATTAGAAATGTACTCACCCATCAAACGTCAAGTTATTCGTTGACACTTGTCGAGAAGCCAGGTTGAATGTTTCCATGTCTGAAGACCACAAGATCTGGAAAAGAGAAAGTGATGGAGGTTTTTAAAAAACGTCGAAAAAGAGAGGTACAGTGTGTTAAACTAGTATTGCTTTGTAAATTTGTAAGGTGGGATGGGATTGGGGGGGGGGTGGTCAGAGCGCTTCAATAAATATTTTTTGGGAATTCATTTCGGGGGCCGAAGCATTCCTAATTCGTTTTCTTTTAGCCTTAGGGTATGATTGACTTCAAAAGATTTGACAAATGAGGGCTAGGATTTGGGTGCGACAATGGGTGGGGTGGGGCTAGGTGCTGACGCGATCTTTCGCTTGATTTAGCGTAAAAAACAATGGAAATTAATTTGCACGTGTATCTTGAGGTCAAATCTAACAAAAAAATACAAAACTCACCGACTTTAGCCTCCTTCAGCCCCAAAAGCTTAAACTTTTCACAGATGACAACAAGTGCGCGTCCATTAGCCTACGTCAAGATTTGCCGACTAAATTTTCACGTCGTCTGCGTTGTCGCCTCGTTTTGGAAATCTAGGGACTAGTTATGTTTTAAGGCAAAAAGAAATCAATTTAACCCATAAAATCTGACAAAGACCCTAAATATTGATTTGAAATATTAAATCCATACTTAAGAAATCTTTTGAATGACAAATGAGTCGACGGAAATTCCTAAAAAAAATTTTTTTCGTTGCCTGCTATTTGATTTAATAAAGGATCACCTATGACGTTTCTTGAAATTTTGGATCGCTCCTTATATGGAAGACACGTCGCAGAAGGACAAAACAACATTAGTCCGATAGTGTCCGCTTTAAGAGAGACTCTATGATTTGTGAATTGAAAAGAATGATAAACCGAAAATCTATGGGGCTAACGAATAAATAAAGAGTGGCCGTTTGGGACCATAATAACTAAGTTTGGCCGAAAAACGGTCAATTTCTAAAGATGGACGTATTGGGAAAAATCCATTTGCCCGAAAAGGGATAAATAAATGAATGAATGAAAATAAATAATGGGCTTTTCCATGCTGTTTGAAAGGTGTTTATGGCGTCACACAAATTCCATTTTACGGGGAAAGGTGTATTCCTCAGGGGACAAGCGTTGAGTGTGTGTGTGTGTGTGTGTGTGTGTGTGTGTGTGTGG
>NW_008710284.1:672205-673506 GCF_000327385.1 Lottia gigantea
TTAAATCTTAACTTTGTAAATATCATCCAGGTTTAATCTAACCTTAGTAAATATCATCCCAGGTTTAATCTAACCTTAGTAAATATCATCCAGGTTTTAACTCTATTCCTGGTTTCAGTCCAGTGACATGGACATTACCATAGCAACCGACTGATACTCGTTCGGTTCTGTTTTATTGAAATACATGCCGAAAATCGGTCCAATTTAACGTACCATCCAAGACTGACAGACTTGGGCTAAACGACTGGCAGTGCAATAACATACGCCCGGACGGACGGACAGACATCATCTCGGCAGGGCAGGGACGATGACCTCCCTGTGGGATTTCTCCTTGCCTACCCTCAAGTTCCTTTCTATAAAATCATATTGTAAAATCACTCAGGTTTAATCTAACCTTTGTAAAAATCATCCCAGGTTTAACTCTATTCCTGGGTCTAGTCCAGTGACATGGACATTACCATAGTAACCGACTGAAACTCGTTCGGTTGTTTCATTCAAATAGATGCCGTAAATCGACCCAATTTAATATACCATCCGAGACTGACAGACTTAGGCTAAACGACCGGCAGTGCAGCAACATACGTCCGGACGGACGGACGGATCTCATCTCGGCAGAGCAGGGACGATGGCCTCCCTGCAAGATTTCTCCTTGCCTACTCTCAAGCTCCATTCTATCTAAAATAACTTTTCTTTACAAAATATATTTTTATCAAATCTTTTCAATATTTCAATACCATCAGTTTTCCAAATAAAACCAGGATTAATCTAACCATTGTGGTTTAGAATAGAACCTTAAAGTAGGTTCTTGTACCAGCTATCCTTAAAATCAAACCAGGTTAAATCTAACCATTTCGGTTCATAAAGAACCTTAAAGTAGGTTCTTGTACCAGCTATCTTTAAAATCAAACCAGGTTTAATCTAACCTTGCAGTTTAGAATAGAACCTTAAAGTAGGTTCTTATACCAGCTATCTTTAAAATCAAACCAGGTTAAATCTAACCATTTCGGTTTAGAATAGAACCTTAAAGTAGGTTCTTGTACCAGCTATCTTTAAAATCAAACCAGGTTTAATATAACCATTGTGGTTTAGAATAGAACCTCATAGTAGGTTCTTGTACCAGCTATCTTTAAAATCAAACCAGGTTTAATATAACCATTGTGGTTTAGAATAGAACCTCATAGTAGGTTCTTGTACCAGCTATCTTTAAAATCAAACCAGGTTTAATCCAACCATTTCGGTTTAGAATAGAACCTTAAAGTAGGTTCTTGTACCAGCTATCTTTAAAATCAAACCAGGTTGAA
>NW_008710284.1:678258-707405 GCF_000327385.1 Lottia gigantea
GGTATGGATGAGGCTTGAATTGGATTTGACGGTTCTAAAAATAATAAGCCCTTTGGCATACATAATTATTAAATTTACGAAAGCACCACAAGCCCAACATAAAATGGCCTTCAGCTTATTGTGGTTACAGAAATTAAAGAATTCTTTGAAATATATAAAATCAAGATTGACCAAGTGCTAGAAATTCCTTTTACAGAATAAATGATTGGGGGTAAATTAGACCTGTTTGTGATATAAGCAGCTATTTAACAATGGCTCCCTTGGCTTAATAAAATGCACAGGGCACCTAATAACCTTTGAACCTGTGTCTGCAAAGTTCGTACTGATCAGAATATCTTGATTATGTGCCTATTAGCAATATTTAATCAAAATATTGCACTTTTTCAAAGATTTTTACACTTATTTCAAATAACACTGCCTTATTTATCTTTCGCTTTGGGTTAAGCTACTAAACAAAATTGTACGTAACCGTCTAATATTTACTTCCGGTGGAGTATTTTTTTGTAAATAAATGAAGTTTTGGAGCGATTAAAATGATCGAAGACACTGAAATATAATTGACAAACCATTTTCACATGCGATCAAGGATCGGCGATCAAATTTACATAAGGCAGATTTTGAAATCGTTGAAAATGCTTTGAAACTTTATTCGATATATGTTTGTTTGTTTACAAATCATATCTGAATTGCTAAAGTGAAAGTAAAGCAAACTAACAAAATGACATCCCATAGGACGTCTACCACTCAAGGCAGGAAGAAAGTACAGGTTTGTAAATAGATTGCTCCTTTTTTTGCATTATTGACTGGCTGTAAGTGCCCTGTAACTGTTGACGTGTTGACACATTGAAGATGCATTGACTGAACAACCTTCTTGCTGTAGTGTGTGTAGCTGGAAGGGACCAGAACAAACTTTGTACCATTATGGTAAAGTGATGATCCTGGAAAATTAAAAGTTAAAAGTAACTATTCTGAGAGGTATAAAGTGGTCAGTCTTTCAATCTGAAGTTTTGTCCTAAAGGAATAGTCAATATATGTAGGTATAAATTGTCAACTTGGGCCTCTTGGTACATTGATGTTTGTATATTTCTAGGTGTCGTTTGTAATCCGAGATGAGGTTGAACGCCACCACAGATCGGGTGTGAACGCTCTACAGTTTGATTCTCTACTGAACAGACTATATTCAGCTGGTCGAGATTCTATTATTAGAATATGGAACACCAGGACCAGTAAGGTACAGTTTGTCTCAGATATCCTTCAATTTTACCTGTAGAAGTTATTACAGAGTACACACAATCCTACAAATTTCAGAGCATTTGATTAGTTGTATTAAAAGTAATGGACATTTTAAATATTTACCTACCGTAAGGCAAAGTTGACACCTTTTCTACTTAATAGTTTTTCCAAATAGGTCTTATGGCCATTGGAAATACCCATAGCATCAATTTGAACGATCAACAGCTAACTTACAGTGTTTCATAATATTTTTCAGGACCCGTACATTCTATCTATGGAGCATCATACAGATTGGGTCAATGATATTGTTTTATGTTGTAATGGAAAAACATGTAAGTATTAATATTTCACATTTCTTTCAAAAGGATTGTAAAGAATTTTTCTTGCTGTTTTATGTATATCATTGCCTTAAATGCCTATTCCCATCATTCCAATTTTCAGTCAAACGTCTGATTCTTGCAGCTCAACTAAGCTAACAAGTGTTTTATAACGTCACCAGCACTAAAGCTAATAATTACATCTAAGGACGATATTGACGCCAAAATATAATATACTGATAAGAGTGAGTGTTGTATTTTTCAGTAATATCAGCGTCTAGCGATACCACAGTCAAAGTTTGGAACGCTCATAAAGGTTTCTGTATGTCAACTCTTAGAACACACAAGGTAGGTTAAGTTTCTTTCTGTGCTGGAAAACAATTTGGACAATTTGACTTTGAAAGAGACGTGATAACAGCTTGGCTGAATTGATTGTTTTTCAATGCAATAGACTGTTGCAACAGCACTGACCAATCAATATACCTGATAATGATTTGATTCTTTCTTTTACAGGATTATGTAAAAGCCCTGGCCTACGCCAGAGATAGAGAACAAGTAGCGTCAGCCGGGTTAGATAGAGCTATATTTCTCTGGGATGTCAACACTCTTACAGCATTGACGGCTTCCAACAACACTGTTACTAGTAAGTCTTCTATCATTTTAGTAGCAACTCTCTCCCTGATGCAGAAATTATTCACTACCCCAGGTTCTCATCATTTGAAGAGTAAATCTTTTGTGATAAACCAGAGATTTTCTTCAGAAGGAACAATTTGATTATGAGTGCCCTCATTGTGCAAGAAAAGTTACCACTTGCTCCTAGATTTAATCATTTTACATTATTTCAATTTTGCTTTGCAGCATCAGGGTTGGTTGGAATCCACAAATTTTCGTGGAAGGGAATAATTTAACTATGAGCTTCCTGCACCTCCTTAAATTTATTATAATAATTTTGCATTACAGCATCGAGTTTGGCAGGGAATAAAGATTCCATCTATTCACTAGCTATGAATCCTCCAGGAACCGTGGTGGTATCAGGATCTACAGAGAAAGTTCTGAGAGTTTGGGACCCCAGGACTTGTCAGAAACTGATGAAGTTGAAGGGACATACTGATAATGTTAAAGCTCTGGTATTAAATAGAGATGGAACTCAGGTAAAGTCAATTCTTATTGGACTCCTTAAGTGACTTAGAAGTGGGGAGAGGAAATTTATTCAATAGAATACAACACACACAAACCATTTCATAAATTTTTCCCAATTTTAGTCGATCCGTAGTTGATCCGTAGTTGATCCGTACCACAATGAAGATGATTTAATCAATATGATTTTAACTTCAGTGTTTATCAGGAAGTTCAGACGGGACCATTCGACTGTGGCATCTCGGACAACAGAGGTGTGTTGCCACGTACAGAGTCCATGATGAGGGAGTGTGGGCTCTGCAAGCCAACGATTCATTCACTACAGTCTATTCTGGAGGCAGAGATAGGCAGATTTGGGCTACAGACATACGAAATCCAGACAACAGGACATTGATCTGTGAAGAAAAGGCCCCTGTTTTGAAGGTAAGTTGGTTCGAGTCAAAAGTATGCATTCCGTGGATCTACCTGTAGTCCTATCTTGCTGTCAGGGGGGACTGACATGGAAAATGCTGCTAGTTGCTTGGATTGAACAATAAACTGAGGCCCCGTGTGCTACAGACTGTTCATGATTGAGACTGATGCCGTGTTTTTATGAAACTGTTTGGACAAAACTCTTGGTTTTTGTTATACAATTTTGATGCATTTTGTTGATTATTTCAGTTGGAGCTATCTCACACGGAGAATCCAAGTTTGTGGGTAGCAACCACAGATTCAAGTATTAGAAACTGGGTATGTATCTATTCGTATACCTTCAGAATTATTGCCCTTGATATGATAGGTGGTGATGAGAACCTAAATGACTAGATGCCTATGAAGACAAAGCTGTCTTCTCTGCGTTGAAAGTTTACAGGCCTTTATGTTCTTTGTTCCTAGTCAAGATAATGAATCTGGAAAGTGGGTCAAAGTTTGAGGCTTAATTTTGATATGATTTATTTTTTCAGCCGATCAAGGCAGCCACGTCACGACATTCTGGTGATTACGATAACGAACATTACGCTCCAGCTTTTACACAACCGGATTTTACCATTAAAGGTATGTCTATTTAGTCTTATTCCAGGAGGGGGAGGGGGGTTTGCTTCCTTGCCCTGTGAGACTCTCTTGCTTTGAACAGCTTCTCTACAGGCCACATAGTTACATGATATATACCAAAGTATTGAAGAGGGCATTACTAAGTGACGTCACATGACACAGGCTTCATATGAAAGATCATATCACTTGGAGTACAGGCTATAGCATTTTATTTTATTTACACTCAGAGTTCAAAGGCTTAAAAAGGAAAGGGGTGGGGCATCATGTAAATGAATATATGTAAAATGTAAGATTATTTTTACAGGTGGCCCCAGCATACGCCAGTATTTAGTTCTCAACGATAAACGTCATATTCTCACACGCGACACTGACGACTGTGTTGCATTATGGGATGTCTTAACCGTAAGTTCGCTTGTTTCACTTTTCTAACTAATTTAAAGCAATGTGCTAGCAATCCTTCATGATGGCTTAGCTACTAATAGAAAGAGTTCTCTCCATCATTGTAGTGTCTAGAATTTCTCCATTGACAAGTAATATGAAACGAGATTGAAGATTTGTATTTATTTTAGGCTCGTAAAGTAGAAGACCAAGGTAGAGTGGATTTTGAAGATGAAATTAAAAAACAGTTCAAAATGGTGTTTGTACCTAATTGGTTTTCTGTCGATCTGAAAACAGGGGTAGGTATTGTGGCCCTAGTTTTTGAATGAAACTTGACTAAAACTGAATCAAGAGTTAACCTCAAATGAATTTGTTACATAGACTTGTCTAAATCATCGTTTGACTTGATGAAGACTCAAGATCTCAAATGAAGTTGTTGATTCCCCTATTTCAGTTGTTGACCATCCATTTAGAAGAGTCTGATTGTTTTGCTGCCTGGATGTCCATGAAGGAACTGGGAATACCTGGAGCACATGATGCCCCTGAAACTAAAAGTAAGTCTTTGTTAAATGTCTGATTCAGAAATTAGATCCGATATAAGATGTCACCAGTGATAGAGATGCTGCTTTAATTTAGCCATTTGTCAGTGATCTTGGATCAGATTGAGGCCACTGTTTGTCGAATTGCATAATGGCTAGGATGACCTGTTTTCATAGTCCAATAAAGTAGGAAACAGTAGGAAATATATTGTGAATCAATAAGGATAAGATTTAAGAATATATATCAAAATGTGTATGTATGTTTGTATATTTTGTAGTAAATATTGGTTCAGCTCTGCTTCAAGCTTTATTAGAACATTGGCCTAAAGCAAATCTGGAAGAATTACAAGGTAACTTTACCATATTTATTCCTTTTACATGTGTAGTTGGCAGACGTGGCAGTTTTGAAGAAGACAGCTCCTAACTCTTTGAACGAAAAACCACAACCAAAAGATTTGAGAGCGTATTATTAGCATGGTCAGTTAAGAGTGTTGGATTATTTACATGGCATCAATTGCTGGCTTACGTCAAACATTTCTGGGTGTCTATTTTTCAAAGAAATTGTGATTTGTATATTTCAGAAAATGGAGGTGGAGACAGAGCTGGGGTAGCCTCCCCTTATTTCAGCGTTCCCGGTCATACTCCTGTTATATTTAGGTGAGTTAAAAGTTTTTTTCTGAAGAGGTTTTCCCTGTATAGGGACAATTTATGGCTGCATCATTCTACGTTTTTGTTAGTTGTGTGTGGTTCCTGTAATTATAGAAATAGACAATGTAATGTAAATTATATCTAAGGGTCTTTGCAATAGTTACGTCATTTAACGCTTACTTTAAGTGGAATTACATTGTTGCATGTCTACTTAATGCTGACGTCACCACGTTGATGTCAGTTGACGCCATGTTAAACAGTTGAATTCTGGGTATAATCTAAGCTATGTGTTATATTACAGTGAAGTTGGAGGAAGAACATTATTTAGATTGTTATGTCGAGATGCTGGTGGTGAAACAGAACAGATGTTACTTAACGAAACTGTACCGTCATGGGTTGTTGAAGTTGTTGTTAACGTAAGAATAATTTTTTTTTTACTGACATATTTCAAGCAATGTTATTTTTGCATATTTGGGTCTAGCTTAAAGCAAATTTACGAGCAGTCCAGTCCTACCAGGCCTACCATTATCAATTTCTGTGGGTTTTTGTTTGTTATATGAGCGATCGGCTTCAAAATGTCGTTTAAATTTTATTTTTGATATTAACATTTAGAAATATAGATTATGTGACTTATTTTTCAGAAAAATATGCCCAAATTCAACAAGATACCATTTTTCTTACAACCTCATCCCAGTACTGGTATAAAACCTGTTAAAAAGTAAGATTGAAATTTATATTTTCTCTTTCTCATACTGCAGAAGATTTTGGATATAAAGGTGCCCTCACACCATAGCGATTACCAGTTGTCTACTTCTCTTTTTCGATGATTAATTAAGTTTTTCCCTCAATTCATTTTACGTTAAAGATCATGATTAAAGAATTGGTATATATATCATATAATTAGTTTTACAACGCCATTTTATATTCCCTTATTATCTTTTACAGAGACCGATTGTCTGCCAGTGACATGATACAAGTTCGAAAGGTTATCGAGCATGTGTATGAGAAGGTGTTAGGTCAAGGGTCAGATGCAGGGTCACAGACGGCCAATAGTAATGGACAAGATAAGGAAGATGATTTGACCACCGTTGCTGAAGAACGCGTTGAATTAATGTGCAATGATCAGGTACTTGAAGCTTTTTTTCTTTGGAGAAATTTTTGCAGTGTTTTCAAAGATTCCTCGACAGTTGGAGATCAAAAAAGAGTAGGCTAATGCTGCTGTCCTGGCAAAATTTCCCTCATTGCACACTGTAAGGCCAATTAGGTGCAGAAAAGTAGGACATACTCCCTTCATTTCATATAATTTCAGAAAAAAAGCCCAGCTTTGCCAACTAATTATTCTCTTTTATTTTCCAGATTTTGGACCCGAACATGGATTTACGAACGGTGAAACATTTCATCTGGAAACAATCAGGGGACCTAACTCTTCACTATAGACCACTCGTAAAAAAAGACTATCACAGTTTCTGTAAATATTCGTCTTTGAACAGTGGCGAAAGTTGAACTTGTCGCAAAGCTTGAATCTTTAAACCAAGTGGAACTACATGTTGAGTTGACGGACTTGTTAAACAAGTTGAGAAAAACCTGTGTGTATATTAGACTTTATATAGCAAAATAGTCGAGCCAAGTTAATTCCATACATACTGGGACAATTTGAACATTAACACGACCAGTCTATTTTATATTGCGGTAGAATAAGTAGTAATTTAACTACTGAAGTTACATTTATGTTCTGTTCATTACTATTTACACTACCTTAAGATAAAGTGAACTGATCGTGTCTAATTTGATCTGACCAAGACGTGTAGAAGTATTTCTTAGGAATTACTTAGGACCATAAAGGATTTTCCTGTGTTTGGAAGACATTTTGAATGATAATTCATTCTGTAGTATACCAACTGTTATTTAATCTTGAAAATATTTTTAATGTTGTCTATTTTTTGTCGTGTTACATTTGGATGGGAGAAAATTTTGTGAGTCTGGAAGTACAACACAGCTTTCTATTTCTTAGTTTTGTTATGTAAAATATCAAAAGACTTTGAAAAGTTGTTTGTTTTTTTTTTCTGTTATATATTTAATGGTAAATGTAATGTGATGTAGCATAAACTATGTGGGCTAAGGAATTTGAAGTGTAGGGGGTGAAAGAGGACCATTACTCCCTCTCTACGCCATGCTGAGTAGTTGGCACTCTGCCTTTGTTAGAGGCACTCCGCACAAAAATGTTGAAATTCAGTTGAATGATTTGCTGAGGGAAGACAAGTGTACGTCTGAGAGGACAATAACTTGCTCCTCTGCCATGCATAGTTGTCGAGGCACGCCCTGCTTTCAATAGACCCACTCCCCACAGGAACAGTACAGTAACATAAACCATGTGGACTAAGAGACAGATATCTACTGGCTAGCCATATTTATAAATATTTAGTATGTCTTAGTTAGTTTGTATATGAATAATGATTAAGATTCTCTATAATATTTGTTTGTATTATAATAATTAATATTAAAATCTCACTATCCTTCACGGTCTTTCTGAACAAGCATCTCTACCATTCAGCACCATGCTGTCAGTCTTTGACAGTCTGTATGATTCTTCCCTTTATGCTACAGGCTGTGCACGTTAAAGATCCCTTAATGGAATTGTAACCCAAACCTTCATGTGTCTAACTCACTGAGCTATTGCAGTTCCCAACATTTAAAAGAAACAGCCTAAATTATGTACATTTTTATCAAAACAAAATGAAACGGTTGTCAAGATTTCTGACAATACATTGAAATAACCACCATAATCTAATACAGGAAACAATATCAGCATTTTATCAAGTAAACAGTATAGAATCCATTTGGCACATTTGGGGGTCGCTCGACTGGTAACTTCCGCACTTTCGGGATTTATGGAATCATGAAACATTCAATAAAACAAGTTGTAACAGAGTTTAGAATGCTTTCAATGTGTGCCGAAAAAATAATAGGTGTAGACAGAATTCAAAATGGCAGAGAAGGAAATGGATGGGCACATTTTGAATATGTCATATCCGCTTCCGTAAAGTTCGATCAAGGGCATAATTTAAACGGACGAAAGCGTCATCATGACTTCCTGAATACATCACACATTGTACAGTCTTTATCACAATATCAAAAATATATTGAAGTCTTCTTGACTACATCACTCTTTCTCTGAAAATAAATAAAATATGTCATACAATTAACTATCAACAGAAAAAATATTTATATTAGCTGTTTTTATTTTCTTTAAAATATATGAAGATTTAAGATTTTAACCTTCCAAGTAACTTCAATTCAGCTTCATAAACGTCTGATAAAAGATGTTTTAACTTACCAAAACAAAACAAAAATCATAATAACTTAAAGCTTTCAGATTACCTGAAAAAATATTGAAGTTTTATTAAATCAGAGAAAGGTCCATGAGCAGAACCATCTCCAAGAACAACTTTCCATAGACAAAATTTAAGGCCATGACTGGTGCTTCCACCAGTCGGCAGTGTTGGATTTTAACTGAATGCAGTGCAGATATCCCTTAACGCTTTCAAATTAACTGAAAAAATACCACAGTTTTATCAAAACTGACAAAGGTCCATGAGGCAGAAATAACTCTTAAATAACTTCCCTTGGGAAAATTTTAAGTCCATGACCGGTGCTTTCAAGAGTCTGAATGCAGTGTGGATATCCCTTTTGCTTCCAAAAGTTGGCTCAGTGTTGGCTCTACAACATTGGAACAAAGAATAACTCAACACTTGTCTAGCAGTCTATAGTTTATAATCTCATAAATTTGGTGTCACTAAGAAAAATTCTGAAGCCCTGGCCAGTGCTTTCGAAAGTTGGCTCGCTGTCAGCCCTCAACGCGTTAGTTAATAATACTTACTCATTGTAGTCATCTTTATTCAGTCTTCTCTTTCTTTACTGAAACGAAACAGAGTTTTTACTTCCTACAACTTACGAAGCAAGCACCACTAATTTGTTCATGTTATCCCTTGTGTTCACAGACTTTCTGTTAAGCAAATTGGCTGTATTTGCTAGCCTACAATCCAATCAATTTGCTGCATTCTGTGATTCAAGAAAGGTAGTTTTTGCAGTCAAGGTATAAGTATGTGATAGCTGAAAAATCACTGACCTCCAGTATTGACAGAATGACTGTTACTAGGCAACCCGTTTGATATTGTCTTCCCTGGCCTGGTAACACTCTGTTCTGATACTGTAATAAAACAAAAAACGAGCGTATAAAACTCAACACGTTCCGTAGCTTTTCCTTGTAAACGACATGTCTTTAGGTAACTGAAGGCAAGACGAAAGGTTTTGTGAACTGGTTGTACAATAAGGTAATTGTACATGAAAACAGTTATATTTACGCAAGGCAGGACAATTAAAGTAAGCAATTAAAAGCAAACACGAGGCAGGCTAGCAAGCACTTAAAAATTACAATTCAAACAGAACGCAAGGCAGAACAATTAAAAGCAAACGCGAGGCAGGCCGGCAAGCACTAAAAAATTACAATTAAAACAGACATACGGCAGGCTAGCAAACAATTAAACTAACAGTGAAATACTTACACACACGACCTCGGCCTATACCAGCTTGTAATAAAGAATATTTAAATACATCTAGAGAATGAGGTTTAGAACTTTCTTGATGCATCTGAGCTGCCTTTGATTTCTGGTTGGGTAATCGCAACCCTGGATTCTCTATCTTCTTACTAGGTTCCCTAAAATAACACAAAAATAACAATTTAGGGGAGTGAACAAACTGGAAGACAACAATACGGAAAGAAATAAGAAATAAAAACCTGACAGACACTGGTTACATGTTCTGTGGTCAATAAACTTATAAATTGTTCTACTGCTTCCTGCTGTTGCCTTAAAGTTAATATAGATATGAAATGAAATAAAGAGATTAGCTTGGTTGAAAGATAACAAGTTACTATACAACTGAAGGGACTGGCACAGGGCTCTATTTTGTTAGTGCAAGCACTCCTTATAAATTTTCCATAATATTTAAACTTACTCGAGGCCTCTTGCCTTATTCTGTAGTTTCTGGTAGTACTCCTTTCTAGCAGCTTTCTGCATCCTGTATATAAACAATTAAATATATATTATTAAAAGTTAAAAAGTATTCTAATGTCTTACCGTTTAGTGGATTTTCTAGGACACATTAGGTGAAGGAGTCGAGCAGGGGCTCCAAAAATTTTCCAGAGGGGTTACACGCCATTCTTTTATCATGTGAAATGCAGACAATATGTAGACTACTTACATAGACGTATCTCTGTATTGTAGATTGTCAAAAAAACTTTGATCAACTCCCATCCGGGTGTGAAGAGGTATTTCTAAAATAAAACAAAAACAGATGTGGATTCTAATTTCGTGAACATGTAAAATTCTGAGAAACATTTTCCACAGTCAATTTATAAAGACATTTTCAAAACAGGCTGATTTTTTATATTTTGCAGAGGTGATTCATTACAAATGTCTTATTATTCAACAACACCCTTTCCCTATCCCCATGACAACTGGCCCCAGACTGTACCTGCATCCCAATTCTCCTCAGCCTCTATTTCAACAGCGTTGTAGGGCGGTACGTCTGTACAACCTTTTAATGTTAACTTTAATCCATTTCTACGTGTTTCATCTGAAATATAATAAAATAGACTTTAACATCCTACTATTACTGCTCTGACCATATATTCTCTAAACGATCTTGGCGCTAGGATATCCTAGAATGACGGTTTTGACATCCTAGCGCCAATATCATTTCGAAATCATGCAGCCAGGTCGACTCAATGAGAACTAACAAAGTCAATGCAGTGTACAATGAGGGAAATTTTGCCTAGAAAATTACTGAAACACCAGTTGAACATAACGATTGTGAAGACAGGCAGCATCATGCAGTGTAGGCCTACAATGAAGCCAACACTATGTTTTGTTGTTCTAATGCCCATGTTGAATGAAGATTATTTTCAAGATTCCATCAATTGAGTGGCAATTAGAGAATGACCCAAACTAAAGAAAAATACCATATTCTATCTGTTTCTCCACCATATCTCTAAAGGGACAGTTAGCCATGTGATATCTTAATTCAGGGGTCGGCATTTCATGGGTAGCGTTAAATGGGCACGTAGCAAACTCCCTGGTTAGATGATTCTGAAAAATATAAAACATATATTTATGAAATGAATGGTATTTTCTGCACTTGATGGGTCTTAATGGGTAACGTCATGCAGTGTGGTGAGGGAAATTTTGCATTAGCCTACTCTTGTTTCATTTCCAATCACCTATGAATCTTTTGTTTCCTTGTAATCTAACAAGTTTTCCGCCGTAGTTGCGTTCATATGACCTTATTTCTAACCAGTTAAAATGTGTCATGTAACCTGTATCTTGAGGGATAACAAATTATGATACAAGAAAGGTGACCTATTGTAGTAAAGGTATCTAGACAAGGCTCCTAATAGCTTGACATTGTGAAGATGTCCTTGCCTTTGCCCTAGGCCTACCTTGCCCTAGGCCTACCTTACCTGACGGCATTTTATGAGATGATACTGCATCCTCTTGGCTCTGATCATGTGAGTTTTATCATATGGACATTCTAACAGCTCTTCAGCTTCTAGTATTAGGTGGCAGGACATTTTTACTGGTTGAAATCAAACACCTGTTCAAATCAAATCTGAAAAAAAGAACCTATAGTTGACAGTACCTAAAAAGATTGGACGAGAAATCATTCAACGAGTTGCACTGAGCTGCGGGAATCTGGATCCGTTGGAATTGTCTGAAATTTGCAGTGAATATTCAGGACACCTTTAGGTAGCTCTCTGCCAACTTTCACATCGATAGCACAACGGGAAGGGGGTAGGGGGCGAACCAGCAATGGTGCACTATTAGTATTACTAATCTCTACTACCAGTGTGACTGTGGGGCCACATGATGAGCCAAAGATGTGGTTTTATACCCCAAAGAAAGGAAGAACTCGGGCTACCAATCAAAGCAAAATGTTCGTATACAATCATTGAAGACAGCTGTACAGTCAAAAAGGGATGACAGATAAGAAAACATCAATTTTTAGGGGATTTCTTACAAGAAAACCTTTTCATTCAAGTTTTGAACTTCCGTCCATGGACCTTTTTTCCCTCACTTCAGTCACATGACACTTCAAAGTATCACGTGATCTGGAATGTTTCAAAATGGCGTAAAATTCTTTCCCGAGTTAGTTAATTTCTGTTTATGAGCAATTTTAGATGCAGAAAAGGTATTTCTTTTATATATTATGTGGATATTTGGAAAATATTCCCTTCTTTCTTTCTCCACCATCACAAACGTGTTTCAATTTAGTGGCCTACTTCGCCAGATTTCATAATTCGAGGTCAAGATGTTGGGTTTTGAGATCAAGATTTCAAATTCTAGTCTCGAGTAGGCTTATCGACCATTGTTGAAACTTTCTGTGAAGTTGTCTATTCATATCTTTCAGAAAGAAGTTTTAAAACTGAAGGAAGGGGAGTGTCAGAAATCCATGGACACTAATGATACCACTGGATTACAGCCAGAGGAGGGGACCCTTCAGCAGGAAAGTAATGTTGTTTTTGATGACAGTGGTACCAATACAGAGATTGTGACTGTAGAAGTCTTTTCAACCCCTCATGCTGCCCCTAGCTTCAACAGACAGGGTCGCTCTATTATCTGGAATGAAAACAGCAGGTTATTGAGCTCGAATGATGTTCCTCCATTGAGCTCAAATTCTCTTAGTTGGGATTTGCATGGTGTCCAGTTGTCAAATACTGAGAATACCAATGGTGCTATGGGCTCAAATTTGAATTTTGGTCACTCAGTTGCAAATGGTGTTGAATTAGAGAGCTCAAATTTGAATAACGACGTGACAATGAGCTCAAATTCAAATGGTGCTCCGTTATCAGAGAGTGGAATCTCCAATGGAAATACGTACGTATGCATCAACTCAAACGGAGAAACTTTAATAGGCCGGGATGACCGAGAATCGAAAGTTATCGTCCAGAATGGAAAAATCATCATCAAGTCGGAAAGAGAGGAAGATGACGTGCAAGCTTTAGAATCAGAAGTTCCGAGTTTTATTGAAATAAAGGGCCACGAAGATATCGATTTATCAAAAGTCAAATCCGAATTTCAATTACAATATGAAAACCTTTCGGAGGAGAAACCACATGGGCTGAGGAAAATATCAAAATTTAATTGTGAAGTGTGTAGTAAATCATTTGTGTCTAAAAAAGGTTACATTAATCACATGGCATCCCACGGAAACGAATCACATGAATGTAATATTTGTCACAAAACTTACAAATCAGAGGAATTGTTAAAAAATCATGTGAAATGTCACGATGAAACGAAAAGATTCCAGTGTGAGTTTTGTGACAAGGCGTATCGTCAGTCCACAAGTTTACAACAACATTATTCTGTCCACAGCGGAGAAAAAACGTTTTTTTGTGATCTTTGTGATCAGACGTTTAATTATTTGACGAACTTCATTAGACACAAACGGCGCCACGAAGGAAAAACATACAAATGTGAAATTTGCGATAAAACATTCGTGGAACAAACGTCTATATATAGACATAAAAAACTTCATAACGGACAGAAAGAACATGAATGTGACGTGTGTGGGAAATTGTTTTTTCGTGCAGGGAATATGCGTGAACATCGTAAAACACACGAACCTCGTGAAAAGAAAGAGAAACTGTTTGAATGTGAGAAATGTGATAAAGCCTATCCATATCGTTCTAGTTTGAGAAAACATTACGTTAAAAAACACGGGGAATCTCTCCCTGATCTGACTGGAAATGTGGAATGGATTTAGTTAATTTGTGTTGTTTAAGAATATTTGATATGTATTTTACTAGGTTTCAATATGTGATGGATGAATAAAATGTAGATACCGCTCACCTCATCTTGTTATACTTATTAAAGTAGAAGTCCAGAAGATAAGAGGGGGGGGGGGGACAATTTGAACAATGCCGTTTAAACAGTCCTCTTGTGGTAGATAGCAATATTCAGGCTCAAGATATGTCCAGTCAAATAATTAGGACCTCCATTGACCCAAGGGGACCTACCATTTCACATAAAATTCATATGTTTTGCAGGAATTGAATGCGAATTTATATTGCTTTAATTAAAAATATTTGTCAATTTGTCATTCATTTCAACGTTGAATGATCGAAAATGACAACGGGACTCGTTTTGCGTCTGCTCCAAATAATGAGTTGCCTTGAGGAATTGTGGATTGAGATTTTGACAGCAACATGTCGATGTCAGTGATGTCATAATGGATGAAGAAAGAGAATTAGTACATTCATACTGAAGAATAATATTTATTGAAACATAATCACGATTTCACATCATAGATTGAACACAAATTTAACTTTGTACAACAAATAAAATGCATAAATACATAGCAATCTAAATGCCTGATACTGATCTTTTTTTTTAAATAAAATGAAGTATTTTCTGATTTCATTTTAACTCAATTCATTTTTGGACAAATGCAATTTGCTTGTAAGAAAAAAGTGGGTATATGCTTATATGTAAATGCAGAAATGTCAAGCACAAAGCTTTGTATAACATTATCTAGTAGAAAATACCTTTCTAACTGGCATGCAATTCTCTCGTGTAAAATGTTGATAAAGCGGCTAGTATGTATTATTTCCCCAATGAAACAAGGGAGCTCAAAATATAACATTGAACAAAAATGAACAATATAAAAACATGAATCATTCTATACAAAATAATCATTCTCTTGATTGTATTCAACAATAAGCCCTAGAAAAGATAACAGCTTATTGCTTCAAAATATTATAGTGAAATTCTCAGTCTTATTTGAACATGCTGAATTCATAAATGATTACATTATTTACATATTATAACATATATTATACAACAAAATATGATTAGCAATTCTAGCATGATTAAACTCTTAAACTAATAGCTGATAAACATCATAATTTACACCATGATTAGTCTGTTAACAAAATCTCAAGAACAATGATTTTCTCATATTTACCTGTTAAACTTAATGAAAAATGTCATACTTTTATGTATGACACATTCTCACATCAAAAGCAAGGATAATATCAGAATAAATTGCAATGAATATAAAAAATTCTAGCTTAATATTTACAGTTTTTCAAAACAAAACAGAATAAATGCGATGGTAAAATCACGCACTCATAGTCAGTTCACATCCTAAAGGTGCCCTCACACCATAGCGATGACCAGTGTATGATTGTGAATAATGAAAGTGGTCATGAGTTCTGAACACAAGTCACAACCCAGTTACATGACAGTTGCATTTGAAACTTATGATCGCTATTCTTACTCGCAACTATACACAACTGGTGATCACTATGGTTTGAGAGTACCTTTAGAAGTTGATCAGTCTCTACATTAAAACGACTCAACAACCTTGATCCTTGGTGGCAGCCATAGCAGGAACTGTAACACTTTTAGCAACTTCAGGAGCTTCATTATCGCTTGTAGATGCCGGTTCGTTTTTCAACAGATTTTCTTTCATAATCATAAAAGACTCTTGAAGTTTGCAGACACGTAGATGTTTGTGAATAGAAGGTCTGTGCTTGTATTGTTTATTACAGGCTGAACAGTTGTACAAAGTTTGTACCGTTTTAGGCTCGTGAATCGACATATGTTCTTTTAGGTTTCCTTTTCTAGAGAACGCCTTCCCGCATTTCTCGCAATGGAATGGTTTAACGCCAGTGTGAAGCTGCATGTGACGATAAATGGAGGACCTCTCTTTGAACTTCTGTCCGCACAATTCGCAGCCGTATTTAATTCCTTTGTGCTGTCCTAAATGCCCTTGTAAGGTGACGTTCTGTTTAAACGACTTGCCACAAATATTACACACGAATGGCTTTTCCTCTGAATGCGTAGCAATGTGGAGTTTTAAACTATTCTTGTAAACGAAGCGTCGTTCGCAAATCTCACATTTAAATCTGTCAGCGTTTGTGTTGTGTTTTTGTTGATGGTTTCGTAAAGAGCTGGCAGAGTAATATCTCTTGTCGCATTGTTTACATTTAAACGGTTTGATGCCAGTATGGGTTCGTAAATGTTGGGTTAAGAGAAACTGTATCTTAAACTGCTTGCCACAATAGCTGCAGACATTTTTAAAGAAAGCTTGGCAACCCATGGATTTAGCTTTAGCATTGGAATACAGATGATCCGGTCCATGTTCCCCGCCTTCTTCTTTCATTGGTCTCCTTTTATTCTTAGATCTGATGATCACATGAACTCGTCGTCCCTTTGGCGGTGAATTATTGGTTTCAGTTGAATCTTCAGAACCAACTGTTTCCGTTCCTGTGCCCTTACTTGAGGCAACAGATCCGCTATTTTCTTCGTCTGAAATTCCAGGTCCGATATTGACGGCAAAATTGTCCTTGACATCTTCTTCCGGTACCGATTCTACTTCCGAGTCCGAGTCTGACATGTCATCCTCCCCGACTACCACTTCACGTTCGTCATCTGAATCTATGGTCTCCATATTGGATTCTGTCATTTCCACATCTTCGTCTTCATCTTCTTCCTCAAGATCTGATTGTGTCCCCGTTCCAGCAGAAGCCATTTTCTTTTTCTGAGGTGGCTCTTCTTCCTCTTCCTCTAGATCTGACTGAGTCCCTGTTCCAGAAGAAGCCATTTTCTTTTTTGGAGCTTGCTTTTCTTCAACAGGCTCTTCTTCTTCCTCAAGATCTGACTGCGTCCTTGTTCCAGCAGAAGCCAATTTATATCTTATAACTGGCTTTACACGAACAGGTTTGTCTTCTTCCTCTTCCTCAAGATCTGATTGAGTCCCCGTTCCGGCAGAAGCCATTTTCTTTCTTGGAGCAAGCTTTTCCTGAACAGGCTCTTCTTCGTCTTCAAGATCTGACTGAGTTCCTGTTCCAGCAGAAGCCATTTTCTTTCTTGGAGCTCGCTTTTCCTGAACACGCTCTTCTTCGTCTTCAAGATCTGACTGAGTCCCCGTTCCGGCAGAAGCCATTTTCTTTCTTGGTGCTCGCTTTTCCTGAACAGGCTCTTCTTCGTCTTCAAGATCTGACTGAGTCCCAGTTCCAGCAGAAGCCATTTTCTTTTTTTCTACTGGTTTTGCTTTAGTTGGCGATTTCTGTTTTATAACTGTTGTTTTGGGTGCATTCTTCACCTTTTCTTCCTTCAATTCTTTTACAGTTTTCTTAGGAGCTGGAGCCTTTACTGGTGTTTTAAGCGTTCTCTTTTTGGTCGTGACATTTACGTCAGATGAACCTTTCAGTGGTGACGGCTTTTTCCGTGTCACTGGAGTAGGAACTGGCATCCGTTTCTTTTTTATCTTATCCAGTTCATCAACCTTGATACCCTTACTTCTCAATCGAACATTCCACTTCCCTTCCATTCCTTCAGACATCTTGGTTTTTTGAGTCGACTTTGATGAATAATTCAACAATCTTGTTAGATCTGCAAAATATAAAGAAGGAAAAAATGATCATACATTCTTGGTTGAGATAACAAACTTATGGAACTGACTAATTATAGGCTAGATTTAAAAATGAATTTGCCAATTAATTGACTGGAACATTCGAATCATCTCAAGATATCCCAACTCAATGCCCTATCCTCTATCAAGATTATTTAATAAAAGCTGTCAAAAATATGCAGAAGGAAGGTCGGCAAATTAGCCACACCACAATTCATAACGAAATCAAAATCAAAAAGCGAGCCAAGTTGACAAAATAATAAACTGCACTTTACAAACTGAATTCTGGTTCTTGGCAACCAATAACTGAAGAATTTTGAGCACAATGATTAGATTTCATAATTACCTTAGGTTGATTCGATTATAAATGAGTTTAAACGGCAGCAAATCGTCAAACTAAAATTAATACAGACAACAAAGCCCTTCTTCATGTAACGCCATTTTTAATGCGATCACGTGACTGATTCGATGCGATGTGGTCTGAATTTTTATTCGTTGAAAAGTGGTCTAAGGGGAGCAACTCGATTTATCACCATGAAATTTAATGTGGTCTTTAGCCATATTCACAACTGAAGCGCTATATGAAAACTGAGCGATTCTACGCACTTGGGAAGTGAATAAAGACATACCAGGGGTTCGGACGGGAAGAGGGCACGATCTTCTCTGAGAAAAACATACCCAGGGACATCTTTTGCTAAATTATGAAGACTTTCTGGTCCCTAACTGCCGTAGCCCCTCCCGATTAGCACAACTATCGCCTTCAATATATCATGAAAAAATCTGATGCCACGGTCTGTGCTTTCAAGTGTTCACCTCAGACCCCTTAGACTAGTCCATTTGTCTATTTCTTGCCTATCACACATACTATCGCTTGTCGCATTCATCAAGAACAAGACAATAAGCACTTCAACAGCCTACGATTGTTTGGCTAAAGACTACAAATAACTAATAATAAGAAAACAGGAGTTTTCTACCTTAGACCATCATGAAAGACAACTGAACAATGAACGAAACCATAACTTTTCTTCACAAAAAAGTGACTGGCAACCGCACAGGGTTGTTGATTTGACTGTATTTACCAGTCATGTCTGATTGTAGTCTAAATTGACCACTCTTTAGGACTTTTCTCATTTGAATTGTCTTGCAATGACTTAAGAAAATTCTGCGCAAAACATTAATTGGAGGGACTAGACCTACTATCTCCCATCCCCTTGCTTATCCCCCTCCCCTCTGCCGTCCCACCCTGCTCATTCCCCCTGCCCTCCAAAAAAATGACTGATGCTTGCAATCAAATGTTGACAAGTGGATACATAAAATGATTCCAATAAACCATAACAATAAAATAACAGAAGACAACGATATAAAATTGGAATAAATAATTTAATAAATAAAAGCATAAATAAATTAAAGAATATAGTGAAGCAATGTAAGGTCCAGTAAAAACTCAATCTATCACAGATAGTTTTAAAAACACATTTAAATAATATTTTCTCTTATTATATAATCACAATGGAGTATTGGTCCTAAAGATTGGTACAAATAACTAGGCTACATGTATTGTCTTAAAACCAGGCATATTGTATTGAAGCATTAGTAACTAAGACCAGTGGCGGAGCCAAAGGGGGGTAGAGGAGTTACCCGCCCCCCTCTCAGCTCCCAAGGCATGCTTTTCGGGCAAAAATCTCATAAATAGGTTAGAAATTTGGGCAACCTCGGATATTTCGCACCCCTTGGAAGTAAACCTGGCTCCGCCACTAAGACAATTATTTCTGGCCTGATGGGAATTGGTCCAAATTATGTGTCAGCAGCATGAGTTGAGCTCTAGATCACCCCCTCCAAAATTAGCTGTCCTGTCAAATGTATATGAAACATGTGATGATAGGAGGGGAGATCTTTCTCATAATAGATAACTCTTATCCAGAAATTTACCCACAATCAAAATCTTCAGCATCTTAGAATAATATGGACGGAGCAAAATATTGATAAAATAGAATAATAACGTTACCTAAAACCCTTAAAAAAATATCTAAAAATATTTAAATAAAACCGTTTCCTCCAATAAAATATAATATTTGAAATGAAATGAATGAAATAGGACATATTGCATGTTCACAATAGTCACTCATAGCTTGTATGTTGCAAGTTAGATAGATATACAAAGGCCAGATAACCACATTTGATAAAACCAAGACTATTATGAAAACCTGTAAAAGAATTGCGATGTGGTTTATGGATTGATATTAAATAAAACAGAGCCACAGTTTCAAAAAATCTTGTTTAAAGTGTCTAATTTATGAAAAAGATTGAGGGTAAGAGTTATTGAAACAAGCCTGTGACCCTAACAGATATAAAACAGTACTAGTCACACGTGATAACAGTGATTACAATCAACAATTACTATATAACTATAACACAATTCTTAATCCACGTCAATATATATATTTAAATAATGGTAACCATAGCAACAGTGTACGTCCCTCTCTATATATATATATATATAACAATCATATTAATTTATGCGTAATGAAATAAAATAAACATCAGTAAAATTGGACAAAGGTTGAGACAATGTGTTATATTTGGTCCCCATATAATAATAAATAATAATAAAAACATTAGACAACATTCTCTGCCAAATTTACAACATTGTGTGCAATATGAGAGCTCTATAACAATGAATTTTGGCTGGTTTAGTTGCATAAATTTAAAGCAATTGTTAATAACTAAAATATAAAATCATATTATCACAAGGCTAACTAAATATAAAAATAAAATTTACTGTACAAATTCAAATTTTAAATTCAAAAACAGGGAAGTTGAGCTAGGTTCAGACATTTTTACAAAGTCTAGAATATGATTCAAAGTAAGGTGATATCTGGTGCCCAGAAAATGATAAGCATAATCCAAAATTCAAATAATTTTGACAGACTTTTCCTTCTAATAAAGGTCAAGATTATTTTGTAAGATAATGAAACTTTCTATGATTTGAATTGACTAGAAAATAGAATTGATTTCATTTGGATAAAAGTTAAAATTGGGAAGATTATAGAAGAAGTCAAACTTCTTTCATAGTTCTTAATGATTCAAACGATTATATATAACTTATATTTGTTTTCAAAGAAGGACCTATCCAAGAATTTAATAAACATTTTGAAGTGTGCACTGTCACCATAGATTTTGTCGTTAAATAAAACATTTCTGATTAATGTTGTGTGAATTGGAATATCAGCTGTCTGCTAAGTGGCATTTTTTATACAGAATTTTGCCTTAAAACTTAGGCTTAAAACTTGGTCCTCAAAAAATTGCAAATTAGCAGACCTGCCTAACCTTCACGTAAGCGCAATCCTTCGTATCCCGCATTCACAGCAAAATTTCGCTGTGACAACGGGATACTTGGTTCCACAATCGTGACAAAATCGCGAAGTCTGGGAAGAATTTGTGTAATCTGCAGCATTGTATTTAGAAGTCGGAATTCCGTTCCGTTGTCCGTACATTCCTCTCTTGGTTGTCAAGGCTGCCATGTTGGACCGGGTGCCAGTAGGAGTTGTGTGAAAGTCGTTTTCTGAACTGTTGCTATGGTAACCAATATCTGAGTCACGCTTGGTGCTGTAGTGAGAACCAGATCTTGAATCTGAGTAATTAGCGCCGTCCCTGAAAAAAGAACAAAATTTCATTAGCAACATATTAAAATCAATCATTTTCAGAATCTTTAAAAGAAAAACAAAATGGAGCTTGGGAACCTATGGGGATAAT
Organism: Lottia gigantea; assembly: GCF_000327385.1. Lineage (NCBI taxonomy): Eukaryota > Metazoa > Mollusca > Gastropoda > Lottiidae > Lottia > Lottia gigantea. The sequence continues at coordinate 699,767 of NW_008710284.1, forward strand.
TCAAAAAAATTGTTAGGTCACTGTCTTTAATGCGTACCCACCCTTTTCTGGGTAACATACTACTCAAACATTGAACAAGGACCTCGAAAACTAAAAGTATTTTAAAGAATACACTAATCTGATTGGATGATAAAACCAAATTTAAAATTAATTACAGTGATTAACCAATCAGATGACTGGAACACTTGAATTTGAGTTAAAAAGGGATTAAGTTTTAGTATAGTTAACTAAGCAAGAAGAAAGTTGAGACAGAGAGGGAATGCCAGACAAGACCATTGTTAATATAAGCAAGGAAGGAAGGAGGGAAGGAAGGAAGGTTTCTAATCATTTCTAGAACATTATAATGATGAAAATACCACATCAACGTTCAATATCATCTAAAACATTGCCGAACTTATGAGTTAATGCACCAACATATAAAAGTAATAATAAGCTTTGTTAACTCTTGTGAACGCAAGGTCGTACATACTTGAAAAGTTTCAGTCGTAACAAGTTTTGTCAAGTCGTTCCTTAGCTAATTAAGAGTCTTGAATTACATTAAATCCTATTATGTTTCATCAAGTCCTTTCAGTCTCAATTATCAAGGCGTGTCTTGAAAACCTCGTTACAAACAATATTGAACAGACAAGAATATCACAGAAGCTGTACCAACACATATACACAGAACACCACAATATCAATATCTATTCATCAAATAACTTTGACAATGTTGTTAAGCAAGTCTTTAGGCAATGTAATTTCCATCATTGGTTATATATAGAAGCATGCTTTCGATCTTCTGGGTGTTAATTCTCAATCCTTTACTATTCATCCTTACTAACAGATATTCTGCCCCTTAGTCCAAGTGCCCTTGGGCCCCTCCCCTACATGCATATCCCACCACCAATACCTGTAACCCTGAAACACAGGGCTAAGTTCAAGGAGTACTTACTGCGATGGGGATGCCAGTTTTTTTCTAGTGAATTCAAACAGAAATATGTTAAGACAAGTGGTGTTAATATTTGTGAATCGAGCTCTATATGTAGTTTAATCATGGCCGATGATCATCATGGCTGTATCTTCTTCAGTAGTATCTTAATCAGTTTCTAAGAATCATGCCCGATTCCAACAGTAGAGAGCATTTACTCTGCAAACCTTCCCTGAGTTTCACATAAAATCAGCTTCAATTTTTACAATACAAATATTTACCAACATATGGACTACATTTCCAAATAAGGGAAAAGAATGAAAAATCAGAAGTATATCATTTTCTGAAAGAAAGAACATATCCCAACACCACAAGATAAATAAAATAGTGCTAGAAAAGTTGACAGAACCAAAATACAGAATTAATAAAATGAAAATCATGCATGTTTTATATACCTTTGATTCAAGCTTGGAGACGTTCTATTATAACTAAGTTTTTTGAGTCGTGCTTTATCATTTTCTTCTGTTAACAGTGGGCTATGCCCAGTACGTAACGAACGACCATAACCCGAACTGTTGTTTCCGTTGCTATAGTGATCAGTATCATAATAATCAGTAGCCTAAAGGTGCAGAAAAGGCGTGAATAATCAAAACTGGAAGTAGTATGATTGGTGGTAGGTAACATCCCTAAGATTGTAAATGAACTATTCCAGCAATGTAAGGTATAGATTGAGAATAATGCATGTGCGGAACAGTTCATACACAATTCAGGGGTGTCAGATACACTATTTCCAGTATTGAGTGAGAATATACAAAATTAAATGAAAGACCAAACATAATATAAAGCACACAATAAAAAATGCTGTATGGAAGAGAATCTAACTGCATATTGAAGATATTTGAGAATAGTCTTCTTACTAAGATTTTCCAATAAAGTTAACTTTCGTTTCATACAGTATTCTTTCCCCACACATGACATAAATTAATAATAATAGTAAACCATGATATTAAAATCATAATAGTAAGAAGAAATAGAAATGAAAAGTGAATAAGTGATTATTGCTAGCACTACCAAATCTACTTTCAAATTTGAAAAGGGTTATAGTCCCCTTTTGCTGTTAAAATTAATTTCCAATTGTTCAAAGAATGGGCACAAAATGGACGTTTGAAAGTTCAGAAAGCAAAAGATTAACAAAATCTCACAAAATATATAAAATACACACATCAAGACATCCCTAAAAAATAGCCACACCTCATGCAGAGCTAGAAATACAACCCTGAAATATCTCAATATAGAAATAGATATATAATTATCAACTTACTGTTGGAGCTCCTCTACCTCTAGCAGCAGTTCCTACAAATATAAACATTTATCATAGTCGATACCAAATAAGGAATTGGAAAGATGTTTTCTAAAATTTGTATGTGTATCACTAGGACACTCATAGCATCAATTTGCGTCATCTTTAGTCAGATGTCTGTGGTTCCTGCAAGTCCAATAAAACTAGAAGATTTATGAAGATTATCAATATCTAGCCATTGTATCGACTGGAAAGCAAAGATTTGAATGCACACCCACAGATGTAAGTGGATTTACCAGGTTAGTCATTCTGAATTTATATTTTAAAGTGTTTACCTCTGCCAGCAGAAGTGGTAGGTGTTCTTCCAGGGGTGCCAGTGGTGCCAGGAGTTCTACCAGGGGTGCCAGTACTGCCTGGAGTTCTAGCAGGAGTAGTTCCAGGAATCCTAGAGGCTGGGGCTCTATTACCACCAGGGGGACCAGTTGGTGAAGGTTTGGCCATACCAGCTTTAGGGGGTTGCATCTGAAATCAATGTCAAACCATGGACTTAGTTATAGGGATTGAAAATTGAACATTATGATTTGAATTCTTTAAAACTTGGGCATCAGAGATTTTACTATTTTAAGACACCATTTGAAGCAAGATTTTTCTCACATTCAAACGTATCCAACGTATCATACTTACCCTAGATGAAGGAGGTTTTTTAGCAATGGCATTAGGTTTATTTCCCTTTCTAGCATGTTGTTCTTTACAGAATCCAATATGTCTCTCAGCTGCCTTGGAATTGAAGCGTCTCTCACAGTACGGACACTGGATATAGTCTACAATAACAAAACATGGTAAGCTGCGTACAGGTTAGAAAATTTAACAGGGACACTTGATATAGACTTCAATAACAAAATAACATAATATCCTAGTTCTCTAAGCTTACAGTATTATAGTGGTCTAATGATGCAGTGTACAATGTTGCCAACTTTAACGGGGACACTAGATATAGTCTCATAATGCTGATATAATGCTTCATCTCTCTGTAGCTTATTTCGGACAACTGATGCATCATTTGATGTTGAAATTTTTAACAAAGCAGCTTCATAAAATACTACAAGATACAGCTTGAAGTACACACAAGACGTCCCTCCTGTGATCCAGACCAACCTCTGTGACTTGTGACACAAATACAATCTAATAGAAATTATTCTTAGGTCTTATTTCAGAAGAACAGATTGTTTAAAATGCTGCACCAACACGGCTCCTAGTTGAACAAAGTTAATTGATGAAAAAAAGATGGATAAGAATCCCTGACCGATGAAAATAAACTTCTGTATGACTTACCAGGATTAATAGAAGCTGGTGGGGGAGGGGGGAGAGGTTTTCCTGATTTCATAGCCTCAGTCACCCCTCTAGCAGCCCGTACAGTATTTACAAAATCTTCATGTTGAGCTCTCCAGTTACTTTTAGGTGGTGCCACAACCTAGATTGAAAATAACTTTTTGTAATCATATATTGAAGACACTGATAGCATCAATGTGTCAATCAGACGCCTGGGAGTGCTGAAATTCCACTAAAACTAAGAGACTTTATAATGATATGTTTCAAGAACCACAGACTTCTGACAGAAAATGGTAGTTCAGTATAGGTATTCATTTAGAAAGGAAGGGGTCAAATAAAGAAGGAATTCTCCAAGTTTGGTTGGTGCATACAAAGTATTGGAATGTTGCTAAAGGATTAAAGTACTAGAAGTCCTTTCCTAGAAAGAAACACTGCTTTTTACCTTTTTCTGGGCTGTCTTCATCTGTTTATAAGAGATCTCAGTTCCTGCAGCTCTTTGTTTGGTTGAATCAAACACTTTCCGAGGTTTATTAGTCAACTTGGCACATGATTTCTTGTGGATTTGCTGCAATTGGAGGAAAAATGATTTATTCAAGTTCACCACTGACCCAGATTAGATCCCACCACAACTGTTTCTTCATTGTAACCTAGCATATGACATCATATAAAGATTCCAATACTCTAACTAACTATGTTGCAGACCTTCCTCAATATAAAATATACAAATTAAGATCATAAAAGCAAAGACCAAGGACAAATCAATATCTTACCAGTGGTCTTGGATTAAACATCCGTCCACATATTGGACATGGGCTTCTCTCATCTGGACCAGCTGAATATTCTGAAATAAAATGAATATTGATAAGAACCATCAAAGCCACGCAGTGTTCAATGGGGGTAATTTTCAGGATAGCAGTATTATGTATCAATCTAATTTTCAATCAGACATCTCTGGCTATTGCAATGAATGTCGTATGATTCTACTTTCTATTCATATAAGTATTAGCATTTTCATTTTCATAATTAAAAATAAGAGAACCCATCTTTAATAAAACTACTGAATCTGTTTAATGAATGAACTCATTATACGAGTAAGTAAGGTCAACTGTAAGCTACTATTTACATACAGTACACACCATGTTTGGTATTATTTACTAACTAAGATAGTATTGGATAAGAAAATAAACAAGTGTTTATAAAGGACTATTTTTAGTTTAGATTGTTATTCATTGTATGACTCAATATTTACAACTAACTGTGTGTAGAAACTTTTATATCAGGCTTTATATTATTAGATGAAGTTAATATGTGGGTTTCTTTACTTTTATAACACTATTGTTGAGTAAGTAAGGTGACTATAAGCTACATGTACTTAATTAAAATTTCTGGTTTGTCTATGTTTAAGTGCATTATTGTATTTGTTTCACCAATGCTAGTTTGTGCAAGTCAACCAAGTATTGTCTTCTCTTATCACCTGACTTATCTATCACCTAGTGTAATTAATAAGTTAATACTAGTAGCAGTGTATTTCAAGTGTATTGTGTGTTGCTGGGTGTTAAAACCATAACATAAATATATAATAAAAACACTTTACACACCCTTCTATCTTCTACTGTTAAATAATTTACTTCAATCTCCTATAACTGATACTCACTTACTTTAATTATGAATGAATGAATGAATGAATGAATGAATGAATGAATGAATGAATGAATGAATGAATGAATGAATGAATGAATGAATGAATGAATGAATGAATGAATGAATGAATGAATGAATGAATGAATGAATGAATGAATGAATGAATGAATGAATAAAGTCCCATTCAATGAATGAAGATAAGAAATGAATAGCAACAGAATAAGTACTAGTATGAATAATAACGCTCTGACTGACTTATTGAAAGAGACACAGATTTAAGAAACTTGTCAAAGTAAAGGTTATATTTGATTGACTAAATAAGTCAATACTGAGTCACCTAGATTTGACTGTTGAATGAAAGTAAAAGTCGGTCAGTAAATCATTCTGACTTATTTCTTGTTGTAAAAGCCTTGAGAGTTTTTGACACTATGTTACAATATTCACTGTCTATATACAATAGCTATTGGACAAAGCTACACAAGTTATGTTTAAGAGAAATTTTTTTTAAACTATTTAGTGCAGGCAATCTAAATATGAGTCTACCAGCACTAAAATAGTTTATATATAAATTAATTCCCTAGTGAAATTCACATCATCTGAATGTCGATTTGAGAAACTTTTAAGAGAATTTTGTTATCAAAGAAGCTGTCATTTCCAGGCTTTAGATAGTATGTTTTTATTTAATTGTAGGTAGACTAGACACAATTCTAAGTTTTAATTGTGATGCTGGTATGATGCCTGAGATAAATTTATAATTTCAGTCAATATTATCATCAGTCAAGTAAAGATGAAAAGAAAAAATAATCAATGTCCATTAGTATTATTAGATTTAAAAAAATCAATATTTATTGGAAGTTGTGATAACAAGATTGATGCCAAAATAAATATAGTTTATCTTTGGCTGCATTAGGGGTTCATTATGGTCTATTTTCTCTATTTTTTAATATCTCATGCTTTGCCTATGATAGACTTTTATTTTAGCTAATCAAAAAGAGAATTGGATTGCAAAAAGGGATATTAACTAGCAAACTGCAATATAATATTATAATACAAGTTGCTTAAATTGAACCCTGGGCTACAAGGATATAGAGTTGACTTAACCTTTTTACAAAAAAAGGTATTTTTCATTCAATCAATTCAAGAAAGGAAAAGAAATCATTACCATATTCATATCATGTTTCAAGGAGAGTTGTAGCTTATCAAGTAGAGAAATACATGAAATATTCAATGAAAACTTGGTCTGAGTTTAAGAATTCCCTGAGGACCTCCCTGAAGTTGCTGCCATTTATCAGTATAAATTATTTACTGGGCTGGCTTCATTGAGCCCATCAAACAGACGTTGATAAAACTTTCTGATTATTTTTTAAGTATTTATTAACAATGACCTCCTACTAAGATTTCCCTATTGTGTTGATTTTCGGGTATGCATGAGCAGAATCATTGCTCAAGGAAAAACAAGTGAATGACTGAATGCTGTCTTGTCTACAGTTACAATAAGGTTATGATGATGACAGCAGGCTTATCAATCTGTAGACCTTAGCCATGCATGGCTTCCATGGACGATCTTGTACCCCATACAATAATGAATTAAATGGTTAAAAATGAGTGGAGGGGGGCAAAGAATTCGAAAGGCACAACAACAAATCTACAGATTGCTTTTTAGCACAATTTGTAACGATGGCCCAGAAAACCAATTTAATTAGGTGCAAGGGTTCCACCATTCATACATCTTGCGAAATACCTCATTTATTTTATTTGCAGGTAAGAAATACACATTGCAGACGTGATATTTACAAAGAGAGAAATTTTGTTTACCTTCGTTGTCAGCCATACTGGAATTTAAAGTCTCGCAGTAAGTTTCCGGTAAGACAAAAATAATTTTGAATGTTCTCGATACAAATTATTTCTACTTTTCACACAAAATGTATGCTTCATTTTCACCCCAAAGAATAACAGAAAATACTAAATTGTTTCAAAATAAATGAAAAAAATATTTCCAAAATGTATGAATTTTCCTCGGACCTGCTCATTATAACAGGAAGTGGGCAGAAAATGAATTAATTATTTATTTATTTATGTGAATGATTGAAAATTGGAGGAAATCTTTGATCGATTGCTAAAATTTTGAAGCAAAAGCCAACAGAAATCTTTTGGCGTCGATTCAACACAGTTTGGTAAGGGTGACAATCGATTTATGTATGTTTGATGGCTTAAATTTTAAAAATACGATTTCAGAATCTAGCCCCCCCCCCCCCCTTTTTTTTATTACTGGTAGTTAGGCGTACGATGACACTGCGGTAGTGTCTACTGGCGAAATTATATTGTGCTTCCGATCTCAGTGGGTGCATAGACTGGGATCTACTCTAGGGGGTGTTAGTGTCCAGAGATCTGAGAGAGTTGAGATAGGAAGGGTTGGGGGGGGGGGGGGCCGAAGGGGGGGGGGCCCCCCCCCAAACCCCAGG